>NW_025533591.1:0-300000 GCF_020615455.1 Coregonus clupeaformis
TTACAGTGGGGGAAAAAAGTATTTAGTCAGCCACCAATTGTGCAAGTTCTCCCACTTAAAAAAGATGAGAGAGGCCTGTAATTTTCATCATAGGTACACGTCAACTATGACAGACAAATTGAGAATTTCTTTCTCCAGAAAATCACATTGTAGGATTTTTAATGAATTATTTGCAAATTATGGTGGAAAATAAGTATTTGGTCACCTACAAACAAGCAAGATTTCTGGCTCTCACAGACCTGTAACTTCTTCTTTAAGAGGCTCCTCTGTCCTCCACTCGTTACCTGTATTAATGGCACCTGTTTGAACTTGTTATCAGTATAAAAGACACCTGTCCACAACCTCAAACAGTCACACTCCAAACTCCACTATGGCCAAGACCAAAGAGCTGTCAAAGGACACCAGAAACAAAATTGTAGACCTGCACCAGGCTGGGAAGACTGAATCTGCAATAGGTAAGCAGCTTGGTTTGAAGAAATCAACAGTGGGAGCAATTATTAGGAAATGGAAGACATACAAGACCACTGATAATCTCCCTCGATCTGGGGCTCCACGCAAGATCTCACCCCGTGGGGGTCAAAATGATCACAAGAACGGTGAGCAAAAATCCCAGAACCACACGGGGGGACCTAGTGAATGACCTGCAGAGAGCTGGGACCAAAGTAACAAAGCCTACCATCAGTAACACACTACGCCGCCAGGGACTCAAATCCTGCAGTGCCAGACGTGTCCCCCTGCTTAAGCCAGTACATGTCCAGGCCCGTCTGAAGTTTGCTAGAGTGCATTTGGATGATCCAGAAGAGGATTGGGAGAATGTCGTATGGTCAGATGAAACCAAAATAGAAATTTTTGGTAAAAACTCAACTCGTCGTGTTTGGAGGACAAAGAATGCTGAGTTGCATCCAAAGAACACCATACCTACTGTGAAGCATGGGGGTGGAAACATCATGCTTTGGGGCTGTTTTTCTGCAAAGGGACTAGGAAGACTGATCCGTGTAAAGGAAAGAATGAATGGGGCCATGTATCGTGAGATTTTGAGTGAAAACATCCTTCCATCAGCAAGGGCATTGAAGATGTCTTTCAGCATGACAATGATCCCAAACACACCGCCCGGGCAACGAAGGAGTGGCTTCGTAAGAAGCATTTCAAGGTCCTGGAGTGGCCTAGCCAGTCTCCAGATCTCAACCCCATAGAAAATCTTTGGAGGGAGTTGAAAGTCTGTGTTGCCCAGCGACAGCCCCAAAACATCACTGCTCTAGAGGAGATCTGCATGGAGGAATGGGCCAAAATACCAGCAACAGTGTGTGAAAACCTTGTGAAGACTTACAGAAAACGTTTGACCTGTGTCATTGCCAACAAAGGGTATATAACAAAGTATTGAGAAACTTTTGTTATTGACCAAATACTTATTTTCCACCATAATTTGCAAATAAATTCATTAAAAATCCTACAATGTGATTTTCAGGATATTTTTTCTCATTTTGTCTGTCATAGTTGACGTGTACCTATGATGAAAATTACAGGCCTCTCTCATCTTTTTAAGTGGAAGAACTTGCACAATTGGTGGCTGACTAAATACTTTTTTCCCCCACTGTATGTCACACCAAAGGAGAACCTGCATTTAAAAACAATACGCTTTGTATTACAATGTCTCAGACATGGATATTTCCCCATTATACTCAATAAGGGAAATGGAACTGCCATGAGTTATGCACCATTTATTAACTTCTTCCTCTTTTGCCAGCAAGTGAAATAGCATTCATGGAATCTTTAGGGGAGGGTGATTTGTTTGGGGTAGGTGTGAAGACACGTTTTCCAAATGGCAGAGAAGAGTAAGTGGACAAAGTAATGTCTCCATAGACCTAGTTCCCAGTGGCCCTGTGTCTTCCAAATGATAGGGGTCAACGGTTGTCTCCAAATAACATTAACCCAACAGATGCACGCTATCTGGCTGCAGAGAGACTGCAATATCAGCCACACATTTATTAACACTCATTGATGCCTGTGTTTGCCAAGTGTTGCAGTTTGGTATATTGTAGGTAATACATAGCCTATATCAGGGATCCCCAACTGGCGGCCCGGGTGCCGAATTTGGCCCGCGGGTGATTGCCCCCCCAATTTTTCAGAGCAACATTTTTTTCACTTATATTTTTTTATTGCTGGAAATAAAATGTTGTAAAAAGACCGGCAAATCAGCTCCAAGTGATTTTGATTTTGGAAATCTGTTCCAAAGTATTTTCACGCATAATATAGAGATACTGTATATGTGATTGTATACAAATGTAAGCAAGGTTTAAAGTGATCATGTTTTAGTAATCTGTTTGGGCTTCTTGTGGTCAATTTGCAGTCTATAAATTATTTGTAATTATGTTCCAGCCCCCTGAATCCGCTCAAGAAAAAATCGTCCCACAGTTGAATCTAGTTGATGATCCCTAGCCTATATGATCATATACGAGCTGTATAAGGCCATAAACAAACAAGAAAATGCTCATCCAGAAGCGGCGCTCCTAGTGGCCAGGGACTTTAATACAGGCAAACTTAAATCAGTTTTACCTAATTTCTACCAGCATGTCACAAGTGCAACCAGAGGGGGAAAAAAACTCTAGACCACCTTTACTCCACACACAGAGACGCATACAAAGCTCTCCCTCGCCCTCCATTTGGCAAATCTGTGAGGGGAACGGCACCTCCATACCTTCAGGCTCTGATCAGTCCCTACACCCAAACGAGGGCATTGCGTTCATCCACCTCTGGCCTGCTGGCCCCCCTACCTCTGCGGAGGCACAGTTCCCGCTCAGCCCAGTCAAAACTGTTCGCTGCTCTGGCACCCCAATGGTGGAACAAGCTCCCTCACGACGACAGGACAGCGGAGTCACTCACCACCTTCCGGAGACACTTGAAACCCCACCTCTTTAAGGAATACCTGGGATAGGATAAAGTCATCCTTCAACCACCCCTTACACCCCCCAAAAAAAAATATACATAATGCTATCCTCCTGATTCCTGCTTACAAGAAAAAACTAAAGCAGGAAGTTCCAGTGACTCGCTCAATACGGAAGTGGTCAGATGACGCGGATGCTACGCTACAGGACTGTTTTGCTAGCACAGACTGGAATATGTTCCATGATTCATCCAATGGCATTGAGGAGTATACCACCTCAGTCACCGGCTTCATCAATAAGTGCATTGACGACATCGTCCCCACAGTGACCGTACGTACATATCCAAACCAGAAGCAATGGATTACAGGCAACATCCGCACCGAGCTAAAGACTAGAGCTGCCGCTTTCAAGGAGCGGGACACTAATCCGGACACTTATAAGAAATCCCGCTATGCCCTCAGACGAACCATCAAACAGGCAAAGTGTCAATACAGGACTAAGATTGAATCCTACTACACCGGCTCTGACGCTCGTTGGATGTAGCAGGGCTTGCAAACTCTTACGGACTACAAAGGGATGTGTGATCACGCTCTCTTTAGCCGATGTGAGCAAGACCTTTAAACAGGTCAACATTCACAAGGCCGCGGGGCCAGACGGATTACCAGGACGCATACTCAGAGCATGCGTGGACCAATTGGTAAGTGTCTTCACTGACATTTTCAACCTCTCCCTGACCGAGTCCATAATATCCACATGTTTCAAGCAGCCCACCATTGTCCCTGTGCCCAAGAATGCGAAGGTAACCTGCCTAAATGACTACCGCCCCGTAGTACTCACTTCGGTGGCGATGAAATGCTTTGAAAGGCTGGTCATGGCTCACATCAACACCATCATCCCTTAAACCCTAGACCCACTCCAATTCGCATACCGCCCCAACAGATCCACAGATGACGCAATCTCAATCTCACTCCACACTGCCCTTTCCCACCTGGACAAAATTAATACCTACAGTTGAAGTCGGAAGTTTACGTACGCTTAGGTTGGAGTCATTAAAACCCATTTTTCAACCACTCCACACATTTCTTGTTAACAAACTATAGTTTTGGCAAGTCGGTTAGGATATCTACTTTGTGCATGACACAAGTAATTTTTCCAACAATTGTTTACAGACAGATTATTTCACTTATAATTCACTGTATCACAATTCCAGTGGGTCAGAAGTTTACATACACTAAGTTGACTGTGCCTTTAAATAGCTTGGAAAATTCCAGAAAATGATGTCATGGCTTTAGAAGCTTCTGATAGGCTACTTGACATCATTTGAGTCAATTGGAGGTGTACCTGTGGATGTATTTCAAGGCCTACATTCAAACTCAGTGCCTCTTTGCTTGACATCATGGGAAAATAAAAAACAATCAGCCAAGACCTCAGAAAAAAATGTGTAGACCTCCACAAGTCTGGTTCATCCTTGGGAGCAATTTCCAAACGCCTGAAGGTACCACGTTCATCTGTACAAACAATAGTACGCAAGTATAAACACCATGGGACCACGCAGCTGTCATACCGCTCAGGAAGGAGACGCTTTCTGTCTCCTAGAGATGAACGTACTTTGGTGCGAAAAGTGCAAATCAATCCCAGAACAACAGCAAAGGACCTTGTGAAAATGCTGGAGGAAACAGGTACAAAAGTATCTATATCCACAGTAAAACGAGTCCTATATCGACATAACCTGAAAGGCCGCTCAGCAAGGAAGAAGCCACTGCTCCAAAACCGCCATAAAAAAGCCAGACTACGGTTTGCAACTGCACATGGGGACAAAGATCGTACTTTTTGGAGAAATGTGCTCTGGTCTGATGAAACAAAAAATAGAACTGTTTGGCCATAATGACCATCGTTATGTTTGGAGGAAAAAGGGGGAAGGCTTGCAAGCCGAAGAACACCATCCCAACCGTGAAGCACGGGGTGGCAGCATCATGCTGTGGGGGTGTTTTGCTGCATGAGGGACTGGTGCACTTCACAAAATAGATGGCATCATGAGGAAGGAAAATTATGTGGATATATTGAAGCAACGTCTCAAGACATCAGTCAGGAAGTTAAAGCTTGGTCGCAAATGGGTCTTCCAAATGGACAATGACCCCAAGCATACTTCCAAAGTTGTGGCAAAATGGCTTAAGGACAACAAAGTCAAGGTATTGGAGTGGCCATCACAAAGCCCTGACCTCAATCCTATAGAAAATGTGTGGGCAGAACTGAAAAAGCGTGTGCGAGCAAGGAGGCCTACAAACCTGACTCAGTTACACCAGCTCTGTCAGGAGGAATGGGCCTAAATTCACCCAACTTATTGTGGGAAGCTTGTGGAAGACTACCCGAAATGTTTGACCCAAGTTAAACAATTTAAAGGCAATGCTACCAAATTCTAATTGAGTGTATGTAAACTTCTGACCCACTGGGAATGTGATGAAATAAATAAAAGCTGAAATAAATCATTCTCTCTACTATTATTCTGACATTTAACATTCTTAAAATAAAGTGGTGATCCTAACTGACCTAAGACAGGGAATTTTTACTAGGATTAAATGTCAGGAAATGTGAAAAACTGAGTTTAAATGTATTTGGCTAAGATGTATGTAAACTTCCGACTGCAACTGTATGTGAGAATGCTGTTCATTGACTACAGCTCAGCGTTCAACACCATAGTGCCCACAAAGCTCATCACTAAGCTAAGGACCCTGGGACTAAACACCTACCTCTGTAACTGGATTCTGGACTTTCTGACGGGCCGCCCCCAGGTGGAAAGGGTAGGTAACAACACATCTGCCACACTGATCCTCAACACCGGGGCCCCTCAGGGGTGCGTGCTTAGTCCCCTACTGTTCTTCCTGTTCACCCACGACTGCATGGCCAAGCACGACTCCAACACCATCATTAAGTTTGCTGACGACACAACGGTGGTAGGCCTGATCACCGACAACGATGAGACAGCCTATAGGGAGGAGGTCAGAGACGTGGCAGTGTGGTGCCAGGACAACAACCTCTCCCTCAGTGTGATTAAGACAAAGGAGATGATCATGGACTACAGGAAAAGGAGGGCCGAACACGCCCCCATTAACATCGACGGGGCTGTAGTGGAGCGGGTCGAGAGTTTCAAGTTCCTTGGTGTCCACATCACCAACAAACTATCATGGTCCAAACACACCAAGACAGTTGTGAAGAGGGCACGACAACACCTTTCCCCCCTCAGGAGACTGAAAAGATTTGGCATGGGTCCCCAGACCTAGGTTTCTGCCTTTCTAGGGAGTTTTTCCTAGCCACTGTGCTTCTACATCTGCATTGCTTGCTGTTTGGGGTGTTAGGCTGGGTTTCTGTATAGCACTTTGTGACATCTGCTGATGTAAAAAGGGCTTTAAATATATACAATTTGATTGATTGATTGATCCACAAAAAGTTATACAGCTGCACCATCGAGAGCATCCTGACCGGTTGCATCACTGCCTGGGATGGCAACTGCTCGTCATCCGACCGTAAGGCGCTACAGAGGGTAGTGCGTACGGCCAAATACATCACTGGGGCCAAGCTTCTTGCCATCCAGGAAAAAATTGTCAAAGACTCCAGTCACCGAAGTCATAGACTGTTCTCTCTGCTATCGCACGGCAAGCGGTACCGGAGCGCCAAGTCTAGGTCCAAAAGACTCCTTAACAGCTTCTACCCCCAAGCTATAAGACTGGTCAAATTTGATTTGATATGAGCCGCATATATGTCTATTTAATGAGCTGTTTTGGTTTGGGTGACATCATATGACATTATCTGCTTTTTGACAAGCATTTTGCTTCACCCGCAATAACACCTGCTAAATATGTGTATGCGACCAATACAATTTGATTTGATTTGATAGGATCAATGTTGTCTTGCGTGGTCTGTGGCATTTGTCCATAGCTCAAAGTTAAACATCAGTCACTTTATGTGGATAACTATGAGGTAACACGTCGATGTCAATTAAAGTTGTGATCATTTTACAGTGGGGAAGTTACAATTTATGGTTGTGTATTGGGGATTTGATTTGCTGTGGTAGATATGAAAAGTTTATTTCCAAAACGCTATATCCACCAATTTTTCACATTTGTGTTTTTTCATCAGAAATGATTGCTTATAGGTACCGGAGCCTTCATGTGTGTATAAAATATTACCGTTCTTAGATTTTTAATTCATCGATTTTAGATGTGTATGAAAATGTTTTTTTTTTGCCAAACGCTATATCCGTTGTTTAGCTGGAATGGAATGTGCGTATATGTGATATATATACAGTGCCTTCGAAAAGTATTCAGACCCCTTTACTTTTTCCAAATTGTCTTATGTTACAGCCTTATTCTAAAATGGATGTAAAAAAAAAAGTTTAATCCTCAGCATTCTACATACAATACACCATAATGACAGAGCGAAAAACAGGTTTCTATAAATTTCTGCAAATCTATTAAAAATACAAAAAATACAAAAAAATATTTACTTAAGTATTCAGACCCTTTGCTATGAGACTTGAAATTGAGCTCAGGTGCATCCGGTTTCCATTTTATCATTCTTGAGGTGTTTCTACAACTTGATTGGAGTCCACCTGTGGTAAATTCAATTGATTGGACATGATTTGGAAAGGCACACACCTGTCTATATAAGGTCCCACAGTTGACAGTGCATGTCAGAGCAAAAACCATGCCATGAGTTTGAAGGAATTGTCCGTAGAGCTCCGAGACACGATTGTGTCGAGGCACAGATCTGGGGACGGGTACCAAAACATTTCTGCAGCATTGAAAGTCCCCAAGAACACAGTGGCCTCCATCATTCTTAAATGGAAGAAGTTTGGAACCACCAAGACTCTTCCTAGAGCTGGTCAACCCGGCCAAACTGAGCAAGAGAAGGGCCTTGGTCAGGGAGGTGACCAAGAACCCGATGGTCACTCTGAGAGAGCTCTATTTCCTCTGTGGAGATGGGAGAACCTTCCAGAAGGACAACCATCTCTGCAGCACTCCACCAATCAGGCATTTATGGTAGAGTGGCCAGACGGAAGCCACTCCTCAGTAAAAGGCACATGACAGCCCGCTTGGAGTTTGCCAAAAGGCACCTAAAGACTCTCAGACCATGAGAAACAAGATTCTCTGGTCTGATGAAACCAATATTGAACTCTTTGGCCTGAATGCCAAGTGTCACATCTGGAGGAAACCTGGCACCATCCCTACTGTGAAGCAGCGGCAGGGACTGGGAGACTAGTCAGGATCGAGGGAAAGATGAACGGAGCAAAGTACAGAGAGATTCTTGATGAAAACCTCCTCAGAGCTCTCAGGACCTTAGAATGGGGCGAAGGTTCACCTTCCAACAGAACAACTACCCTAAGCACACAGCCAAGACAACACAGGAGTGGCTTCGGGACAAGTCTCTGAACGTCCTTGAGTGGCCCATCCAGAGCCCGGACTTGAACCCGATCTAACATCTCTGGAGAGACCTGAAAATAGCTGTGCAGCAACGCTCCCCATCCAACCTGACAGAGCTTGAGAGGATCTGCAGAAATGAATGGGAGAAACTCCCCAAATACAGGTGTGCCAAGCTTGTAGCGACATACCCAAGAAGATTGATGCTGTAATCACTGCCAAAGGTGCTTCAACAAAGTACTGAGTAAAGGGTCTAAATACTTATGTAAATGTGATATTTCCGTTTTTTATATTTAATAAATTTGCTACAATTTCTAAAAACCAGTTTTTGCTTTGTCCTTATGGGGTATTGTGTGTAAATTGATGAGGATTATTAAAAAATATATACATTTCAGAATAAGGCTGTAACGCAGGGTTCTTCAATTCCGGTCCTGGAGGGCCGAAACACCTCTGTTTTTCATCCTCTCCTTCTAATCAGGGGCTAATTCAGACCTGGGACACCAGGTGAGTGCAATTAACTACCAGGTAGAAATAAAAAACAGAAGTGTTTCGGCCCTTCAGGACCGGAATTGAAGAACCCTGCTGTAACGTAACAAAATTTGGAAAAAGTGAAGGGGTCTGAATACTTTCCGAAAGCACTATATTTTAAACAAATACATGTCTGTCATTGAACAAACCCATGCCATGATTAGATAGTGAAAAAACACACCAATCTCTTTCATAATTTATTTAAACATCAAAAGCTAATTTACCAACATTTCTGAAAATGGATATATGGCGGTTTGGAATAAAACTCTTCATATCTTTATAGGTGTGATCTCAGAAAATCAGTGCCTTAATGTCAACCCTCTCAGCCTAGCAGTCCCATTCTTTGATGTGCCGTCCTCTCCTTATCAGGGTTCAAAGTTTTCCTTAGCTTCTGTCCCAGTCTGTGTCTGAGAGCATTGATTTGATTGAGTTCAACACTGCTGTTTCGGCCTCAGTTGGCTAATTTCTTACCTAGAATCAATACAACACATCACCTATGTTTACAGCAGGTCCCCAGGGTCCAGTACTTAGTTCCTCAGACAGACATGGAGAACGAGAAAGATGACGCCTGAGACTGGAGTGGTGATTCTCCTACATCAAATGTAATACATGTTGACAAATTAATGATCCCATGTTATACTTGGTTCTCTGTTTTACCCTGAAAATCCTGGCGGTGTAGTAAGGGTATCTTTGATCCTGTCAGGTCTATGGCGCTCCTCTTCTCTCCCACTGGTTACATTGTTGCTCTACTCTCAGGGAGATGTGTCTCTTGGATTGCATGTTTATGGAATTAAGGTCCATCAATGCCCAGAAATCTTCCTACCTATCCTCTCTGTATCTTCACTATCTTTACTTATTTCCTGTCTTATTCCAAGTCATTCACTCCTTCTGTCTCCCCTTCACTCCTTCTGCTCTTGTAATTATCTCTTATTTTTCCTTCTTTCACTCTCCCTCTGTTCAGAACCTCCATCTTGTTGTGTGTTTGGTTTCACATACCTTTGTATCGTTGCTAGCCAGCCAGGTTGTTATGCTGGCCCAATTGACAAAGTGCGTGTCAACAAAATTATCTTTTGGCTTGCTGTAGGAGCTGTGATGAACAGGATACCCAGCTCATGGGCCAAAAAACCCCCTCTGTCTCCCCTCACACCCCCCTGTGTTTCATTAAAGCAATATTACTGTATGGACAGGTCTCTCTTAGCATATAACAGTGCTGTTGTCAAGGTGAGGAGTGCTTGATACTAAAACTCTCTCCTTCTCGTCTCGATTGGCGGTATCCAGCATCCCTGAACATTTGCATATGTACGCACGCGCACACATTTTTCATCCGTATTCCTGGATGGGGACTCGGGAGGTATAGGGACGGGACAGAGAGAAAATAATGGGGTTGAGGTTAGTGAGGTGACAACAGTAGGTCCAGGAATAATAATTAAACAGGCTCATAAGGGTTGGGGTTAGTGGTGTGAGGATGGGCAGAGCGAGAACACAGGTCAGTTAGGACAGCTTAGCATGGTCACTGATCTGCTGTTAATAGGGTCCCTTGTGCTCAGTGCTCAGCCTGTGGGAATTCCTTGCATTTGGTAACAGCTTGGTGACTGGCTGTGTCAAAAACACGGTTGTTATGGTGGAGGCTTGGGGTTGGGGAGGAGGGGGGGGTTGTCTTTGTGTTTGACCCACGGCTAGGGAGAGAGAGAGAGAGAGAGAGAGAGAGATGGCTTGCTTCCCCCCTTTTCTACTTAGGGGGAGAGGAGGATGTGGGAGGGGAGTGGGTGAGAGCACTGAGCTGCTCATGGTGTACTGGCTCTCTAGCCCATGTCTGCATCCCAAATGTCACCTTATTCCCTATATAGTGCACAACTTTTGAGCAGGGCCTATATGTACCCTATTCCCTATAGTGCGCTACTTTTGGTACTACTATGGGCCCTGGACAAAAGTAGTGCACTTTATAGTGAATAGAGTGCCATTAGAGACACAGACCAGCTCTGGAAGCCTGTGAAGAGCTCAGTCAGAGACTGGCATGGCATTGGCAGTATGAAGAACTCTGAAAGGGCTTTTAGCTGATTTAAGAGAAATAATAGACGAGGGCATCCATGCCAACAATTATTGAAATAAATCTTTGAGGATATACTTGAGAGACTTAGAGAAGAGAGGAGGAAAGGGAGGGTGTTTGGGAGGACGGGAGAGAGTTTATTTCAGAGCACTCCTTTGAAATCCTCTTTTGTAGGTGAAAATACAGCTGAACAGTGTATGAGGTCCCATTCACCTACTGCAGAGAACCACAGAGGCATCCAACTGTCAGATGGAGAAACAGAGAAAATACTATCTCTGTTTTCAGTAGTGTCTGAATGCAGTTCCGAGTACACAATACTGTGTTCATTTACAACATGATTGTGCATGTCTTGTCTGCCTATCTTTCCCCTCAATTTTCCATATTTGTCTGTTTACTCTGCTCTTTACATAGATGATAAAGCTGCTCAACATTTCAGATGTTGGTGGTTGGTTGTCCGTAAAAGGTCCCTTGCGACATGCACATCAGGGATAGCATGCTGCATCTGTGAATCACATTGGTATTAAATAACCATTAGCAATGATAGGTTTCCCTGGCTAGATGAGCTGCTGCAACTCCAGACTGACTGGTTGTTTGTGACAATCTGTTTCTGCAGCTCTGTAAAACCCTCCTTTTCCTTGAAACCCCCCTTTCCGGTTCTCTGTTGGACTGCATCTGGCCTGTGAGGGAGATTAATCTTTGGAATATTGGCATTCGTTCCAAATTCTAGCATTCTACTTCTTCCTTTGTTGTGCAGCGTTCCAAAGTCAGGCTTGGCTTATACTGCATACTGCAATGAACCATGGAAAATTAACAACAAGTTATAACTTCATATGAATATAAGAAACTACCATTAACTCCAATAACACATGGCTCACATGTAGAAAAGTTTGTCTTCTCTCGTCAGCAGATTCTGTGGGGATTTCCTGCTTCAGTACCCTGAATGTCAACCATGTTTCAGTGTTGCTCCTTTCAGGGGTTTGTATATAAAACAAAGTCCTATGTTTAGGCCCTAATTATGACAGCATGGCCTGTGTTTGTGAGTTATGGAGGTGGTGCTTCCAAAGGACTGCTGTATGTATAAAGGTGAATGAGTCATCCCTGGAACGCCCACTGCTGCCAAGCCCTCAACACACAATACAACCACAGAGCTTGAAATGGGTTGTGCTTGACTGGTTTGTTAGCATACCTGTTTTCTTCAGACTTGGGGACTGGGTCATAAATAACTCGTAACCCTCTGAGTGAGTTATTATCCCTGGAACGCCCACTGCTGCCAAGCCCTCAACACACAACACAACACAACACAACCACAGTAGAGATCTTGAAGTGGGTTGTGCTTGACTGGTTTGTTAGCATACCTGTTTTCTTCAGACTCATAACCCTGTTTTCATCCTGACATGATATTGAGTGTCATATCCTGCAAAATATATGAGCCATATCCAAAATGGATATGGCTCATATACTTCTACTTAAATTTACGACAGTAGAGCAGACAGACTGAACTCTCAATGAACTGCCTGTGGAGCTTGGTGTGGATGGTCTAACATTGAATTAGACTAGAGTGAATGAAATAAGGACATGGAGGGTGTGTTCTGCAACAATGACACAGTGTCAGTGACATACCCTATTACATCATACTGGAAAATTCACAGTGATACTGCACGTCACCTAAAAGTGTATAACAGTGTAGTTGACCTTGACCTTGCGCATGTGTGTGTTGTGTGTGTGTTTCCAGGGGTACTAGATGATGAGGATGTCCGTGCGATGATGCACGGTTCCAACATGGTGAAGGTACGCTCCCAGAGGTGGCAGAAGAGCCGCAGCCTGCGTCTGCTGGAGGACGGGGTCACCGTGTGGTGTGAGTCCACCAAGAGCTCCCGCAAGGCCAAGGCACAACAGACCTGTGAGTATACCATGGGGGACGGAGGGGTGGAGGGAGGGGCCAGAGGAGGAGGGGAAAGGCGAGGTATGGGGAAGGAGGAGAGAAAAGAGAGGGGTGGGTGTGGAGAGAAAGGAGGCATAAGAGAGGAGAAGGAGAAAGGATACGGATGTGGATTAAGGGAGAGGGAGGGGAGAAGGTAGGTGTAGATTGAGAAGAAGGTTAGGGAGTGAGCAGAAAAGGAGAGAGGAGTGGGGATGGGGAGTGGTCACAAGAGGGGGATGTTTTGGTCTTTTTGATTTTCAGATTCTGAGGCTTTCGCGATAATTGGAAAGGAAGCCAATATCAGATTAGGAGAAGTAGCTTTGCATGAAGGGAAGACTATCTACAGGAAAATAATAATGTATAAACAAACGAACAGGACTTCCACAAGCACACTCCCTGTTCTAGCCTATTCAACCATCCTCTTAGACCTGATTCAGTAGATTAATTTAGCCAGCTCTTTGTCCTAAGCCGTTTGGGCTTTTCATGTTGGCCAACAATAATGCCCTCTTTTCTACATTTCCCTTTAATTATTAAAAGGAATACTATGATGTGAGCCAGGAATAAAGTCAGATGCTATAACCTGTGTAATTGAATGATACAGGTAACTGCCAAAATAATGGAAACACTTGAGTAAATGAGGGATACAAAGTATATTGAAAGCAGGTGCTGCCACATAGGTGTGGTTCCTGAGTTAATTAAGCAATTAACATCCCATCATGCTTAGGGTCATGTATAAAAATGCTTGGCATGCCATTATTTTGGCTACCATGGCTATGCCACCATAGGATGACAATGCCCCCATCCACAGGGCACGAGGTTTGGTGAGCATGAAAACGATGTAAACCATATGCCATGGCCGTCTCGGACACCAGATCTCAACCCAATTGAACACTTATGGGAGATTCTGGAGCGGCACCCGAGACAGCATTTTCCACCACCATCAACAAAACATCAAACGATGGAATTTCTCATTGAAGAATGGTGTTGCATCCCTCCAGTAGAGTTCCAAGGTGCATTGAAGCTGTTCTGGCTCGTGGTGGCCCAACGCCCTATTAAGACAATTTATGTTGGTGTTTCCTTTATTTTGGCAGTTACCTGTAGTAATGCATCCATATAGTACACACAGAAACGTCATACCTGCTAAAGGTTCACATCGGTCAACCACTGTTATAAAGAGGTATAAATGACACAATCTGCATTAGAAACAATGTACAGTACATAGACTTGTTATCCGTTGGCCTCAACATATTGGCTTACCTCAGCTCGCTAATCTTTTACAGGCAATGGGCCGATCAGAAAGGGAAGCTGGCACATCATATGAGTGCTCTAATGATTACGATCCCCTTAAAGAAAGAGAGAGGAAATGTTCACAATAATCCTAGATGTTTTGGCCCACTAGACTGTGGGAACGCTATTTCTACTCATAAAGTTTTGACCGCTTCCCCTCTCTCATATGCACATATACACACACATGTACACACACACTCAAACGCACGCACACACACACACGCACACACACACACACACACACACAGTTTTGCTATCCTTGTGGGGACCAATTAATTTATTTCCATCCAAAATCCTATTTTCCCTAACCCCTAACCCTAAATCTAACAGTAACCCTAACCTTAACCCTTAACCTAACTATAACCCTAACCTTAACCTTAACCCTAACCCTAAGCCTAACCTTAACCCCAAACCCCTAACCCTAAAACTATACCTAACTCCTAACCCTAACCCTAACCGTAACCCCTAACCCTAACCTTAATTCTAACCCTAACACTAATTGTAACCCTAACCCTAAACCTAACCCCTAAGCCTAAATGAACCTTTTTCCTTGTGGGGACCGGTGAAATGTCCCCAATTGTCCGAATCTTCCTTGTTTTGATATCCTTGTGAGTTCTGGTCCCCACAAGAATAGTAAAACCAAAAACACACACACAAAGCTCAATGGTTTAAGGAGAAGGAGAAGTGGGCAGCGGGTGAAGCGCTTGGGAGTCCTCAGGCCTCCTAAGCCAGTATTAAATCTCAGTATAGTTTAATAGATCTACACCTACAGGGTTTGCCTCTCAGATTGCTCTTGAAATATCCCTCCGGTAAATGAGAGGCCATGGCTCTGGCCCCTCTCCATGTTCCATAGGGCAAATATAGGGCTCCTCTGCCCTGCCCATAGGGATCTGATGACACAGCCTATTGATTGTTTTTGGCTTGATGAAGGATGTGTGTGTGTGTGTGTGTGTGTGTGTGTGCGCTTGTGCGCTTGTGTCAGATTATAGCCCTACCAAATGGGTAAACCTCTTTATGACTCCCAATTGCAGGGTTTGGCCGTGCCTTACCAACTACTACTACACTACTATAATTGAGATTGTCATTTAAAGAGTCTAAATGTCTCTGACACATATCATTTTATGAATTAGTGCTGGCGGTCCTTAGAGCTTTGGAGTTGCCGAAGTCAATCCACATTTTTTATTTTCATTTTTGAGTCATACTATACAAACATATTATACTAGTGATCTAGATAATACACATGCAAACACACCCACCTACACACAGAGTGGAAACATCACAGACAAGTTTATGTCCACTCAATTCCAAAGTCCAGTTAACGATTACAAGGTTTAAGAGGTGTTTTGTGACGGGTTATAAATGTCAAGGTCAGGAGAGTACATTCAACATGTCGACTCAGACGGCATACATCCACAGTGGTTCACTTCAAGTGGAACACAACACTTCCTTAATACCTTCTAACACCTACTAGTCTGAGTCTGATACCACTGCTGCTAACCTAACACACCCTGGGCTGGGAGGCAAGCTGAGTGGCAACGGTTCAGAATGGGATAATGCTGATGGGAGGTTGTATTTGCATGACCTCCTTGTACCGCTCTCTTTCTCTCTACCTTCATCTTTCTCTCTTTCTTTTTTGCTATCTCTCTTTCGCTCTCTCTTTCTCCTCTTTCTCTTTCTCTCTCTTTCACTTGTTGTACAATCCACCCCCACTATGTCACTTCAGCAAGGACTATTCCTTGGTCATGGAATTCAGATTATGTCCCAGTTCTCTCCCATCGCTGTCCCTCAGGGACCAAGGAAGCACCCGCTGCTGTGGGGAATGGATACGGCCAGAGCCATGTATTTAGAGAGTTGGGCCAATGCGGTTTCTGCATTATGATGAATTTACATGACACTTCAACATTCTATGGCAGCCATGTTAGCTCCCCATTAACATTGCATGGCGAATATGTAAACAATGCTATGTAACTAGATGTCTAGAATTAGAGCAATATTCAAAATTCTAAAAGTTGGCCATACTCTCAAATATACAGTGCCTTCGGAAAGTATTCAGATCCCTTGACTTTTTCCACATTTTGCTACGTTACAGCCTTATTCTAAAATTGATTAAAAAAGCAAAAACAGGTTTGTAGAAATGTTTGCAAATGTATTAAAAATAAAAACAGAAATACCTTATTTACATAAGTATTCAGACCCTTTTCTATGAGACTGGACATTGAGCCTCAGGTGCATCCTGTTTCCATTGATCATCCTTGAGATCTTTCTACAACTTGATTGGAGTCCACCTGTGGTAAATTCAATTGATTGGACATGATTTGGAAAGGCACACACCTGTCTATGTAAGGTCCCACAGTTGACAGTGCATGTCAGAGCAAAAACCAAGCCATGAGGTCGAAGAAATTGTCCATAGAGCTGCGAGACAGGATTGTGTCAAGGCACAGATCTGGGGAAGGGTACCAAAAAATGTCTGCAGCATTGAAGGTCCCCAAGAACACAGTGGCATCCATCATTCTTAAATGGAAGAAGTTTGAAAACACCACTTCTCTGCAGCACTTCACCAATCAGGCCTTTATGGTTGAGTGGCCAGACGGAAGCCACTGCTCAGTAAATGGAGTTTGCCAAAAGGTACCTAATGACTCTCAGACCATGAGAAACAAGATTCTCTGGTCTGATGAAACCAAGATTGAACTCTTTGGCCTCAATGCCAAGCGGCACATCTGGGGGAAACCTGGCACCATCCCTACGGTGAAGCATGGTGGTGGCATGCTATGGGGGTGTTTTTCAGCGGCAGGGACTGGGAGACTAGTCAGAATCGAGGCAAAGATGAACGGAGCAAAGTACAGAGAGATCCTTGATGAAAACCTGCTCCAGAGGATGTGTCAAGGGTTAGGGGTTCTATCTTTTCTGGAGAGACCTGAAAATAGATGTGCAGCAACGCTTCCCATCCATCCTGACAGAGCTTGAGAGGATCTGCAGAGAAGAATGGGAGAAACTCCCCAAATACAGGTGTGCCAAGCTTGTAGCGTCATACCCAAGAAGACTCAACGCCGTAATCGCTTCCAAAGGTGCTTCTACAAAGTAGTGAGTAAAGTGTCTGAATACTTATGTAAATGTGATATTTCCGTTTTTAATTTTTTTATAGATTTGCAAAAATATATAAAAACCTGTTTTTGCTTTGTCATTATGGGGTATTGTGTGTAGATTGATGAGGAAAAAAACAAATTGAATACATTTTAGAATAAGGCTGTAACCTAACAAAATGTGGGTCTGAATACTTTCCGAAGGCACTGCATGTCTCTCTGGATAAGGCCTCATGTACAGTAGGGTGAGAGGCCAGGTGGCTGGTGTGGGGGGTCAGGTGGTTGTGACGTCGTCTTCCCCCAACCAGGCCACAGTTAGAGCCAGTGTGACGGTGTTGCAGTATTACTTCAGTCGCACTCGGCTAACGCTACAGAACAACGACAGGCCACAGGAAAAAGGTAGGCTGACCACTTCAGCAGACAGCTACTGATAACACAAAATCGGCAGGCATCGAAGGAGTGTGTGTTGTCAAACACCCAAACACACAGAACGTATGCACGCTCATTAACACACACACACACACACACAAATGCTGACTACAGGTGGTCTCAAGGGCCTTTGGGGTCTGGCACCTGTAGCTCAGCATGATCCCCTCTGTTCAGATGGGCTTTAGAGAATATGCACCGCACTTAACACTTCGGCTGTGCCAGCCTCACACACATACACACACACACACACACACACACACACACACACACACACACACACACACACACACACACACACACACACACACACACACACAGCACACACACACACACACACGCACCACACTTTACCCTACTCTCAGCATTGAAATGTCATCCTTGTCATGGAGCGATGGGCAGGAATGTGTCAGTGATTTTGAGGAGGTGGAGAAGTGGGGGCTGTTCAACACAAAGAGGCCATTGTCAGAAGAGACAGTTGTCTAGTGGCTGCCCATGGCCCCTGGCTCTGGCACAGTCAGCCCTGTGGCTGAGCCATCGTTGGTCTGTGTGTCACTATCGAAAGCTGATCCCAGTGTAGAAAGGCACTGCTAAATGTACTTAAATAACCAACTGAATGATTTGAAAGCTACTCCACAAACCCAACCACAATTCCGGCTATTCAATTAATGATGGGATATGGGTTTGTTGTTGTAGTGGAGCTAGTCTTAGGTTTGAAACCTTCACCGGGCTCTATTCTGGATGTGGTGCAGGGAGGGTAATGGGGTAGTAGGCTGGTGTTGTGTTGCTGGGCAGCGGGTCAGCCATCACGTGTAAAGCCCTGCCCACTCCCTCGTCCCCAGCATAGGTTTCACCACAGATGTTACTGTTATAAATAAGAGCTGAAATACATGCTAATCTCTCTAAAAGTCAATGAGATGGCGTTCTTCTTTCTTCCTTTATCTCTTTACACACACAAACACCTCATGGCATTGGGCTAAAGGTCCACTTGAGTGTCAGTTTGACTGCTGTGCCCTGAGTGTCGTGGAGTTGCTAATTAAATTTGGACCTCGTCATGCAGATGAATGTAGGCCTGAGTCGTAAACATATTCTGCCGCCGCAGCTGACACAGGTCTGCGTCTGTACAGGTCGTATTATTTAAGAGCCAAATCAGGACCCCAGCACCGAGATGCCTTGTCACACTGCTACGTGGGTGTTACCACACTCCCCCTAGAGTTCACGACCTTTCAGCTCCAAGCCTCCCTCCAAGTTCCACCTGTTTTGGTGCCCTGTTTGAATTCTGTTTATTCCTACACCCAGATTGATACAATTTCTCTGTTTCTCCCACCGTCTCCTTTTCCACCACCCCTCCCCAACATCTCTCTGTGCCAGTCTCAGTGACAGAGGTGGAGTGTGTGCGTGAGGGCTGCCAGTCTGAGGCTCTGCGGAGGCTATCCGGGTCGGTACCAGAGAATCAGTGCTTCACGGTGGTGTTCAGAGGAGCCAGGAAGAGTCTGGACCTCCTCTGCCCCTGTGAGGAGGAGGCGAGGCACTGGGTCCGAGGGATTCGCACCCTGAAGGAACGCGTGGCCAACATGACCCAGAAGGAGAAACTGGACCAATATCCTTTACCCCCCGTGGCTCTTTGCTGCGCTGTGCCAGGCTGCCAGCCTTCGACCCAGAGTAAATATAGTGCAGGCTGGGCAGCCAGGATCGCTATGGTGACTGACTCTGAACATAACACTGTCACATGCACCATCCCGCATCCACAGCATACCTAAGATGTGCAGCATTGGCCCAGCAAAAAGCACTGTCTAAATATAGTCTGAACAAACATGATCCCTTGTATAGCCGCTGGGTTGTTAGCGACACGTACGACAGACACACTTGTGTAAAACGCAAAGCCAGATCTTTGTATCTCTGCTTATCTGTCACTGTTCATTTTCTGTTTACGTGTGTGGAGTCATGAGAACAGATAGAGGAGTAGGTGCTCTGGGACATGTCCAGACTAGTGCCTTGGCTTGTTATTGGGTAAGATTTGAGGTGCGGTTTTACACTGGCAGGGCCCAGCCATGTTTGCAGTAGACTGATGAAGACCAGCCTTGCAAAAGCTCTTATTGTTGTGTGTGTCCTGGAAGAGGGGGGTGTCATTTTGGCTCCTCTCTCTACATCAGCCCTGGGGGGTGTCATTTTGGCTCCTCTCTCTACATCAGCCCTGTGTTCATTAGAGGCCTTGGAGGAGGCTTTTAGTATTATGACATCAGATGGATGTTGGCACAACAGGACATGTGTGTCTATAGTCAACACACATCTGAATCATAGGCTTGGGTGTATTCCATTTCAATTCCTGGTAGTTGAATTAGACACGGCTATACAATTGATTCCTGGATTGCTGTGAATTAAGAAATGATGCAATTGACCCTTAACCATAGTTGGATGTGGGCTGTAATGTGCCTGTATACAGTATGCATGTGCATCAACTCTGCCTGTATGTATAGATGTGTTTTGTGTCAATAAATACTGTGTATATACCATAGTATGTACTTTTAAGGATGTGTTTAGGGTTAGGGGTTCGGTATGCTCTCCTTAACCCCCCACACCTGGATCCGTGGCTACCTGAAACGGGCGGATGAGAACGACGATGGGAAGATGAGTTATGACGAGGTCAAACGCCTGCTGCAGATGATCAACATAGACCTGAATGAACAGTACGCATGCTCACTATTCAAGGTGAGCACATACTGTATGTGTGTGCATGTGCGTATGTGTGTGAGCGAGATGTTGTTGTTGGTTGAGGGCCATTGTTTACACAGTATGCTGTGGAGTAGATTGGGGCTGCGTTTCACTCTCAGCCTGGAGTCTGTGTTCAATTACCAACCCAGTGGCAAGCCAACCAGGAGGCCCCTCGCTCTCTTTCTCACTCACAAACTCATACTCTCTCTCCTGCAATCTTCTCTCTACTGCTGTCTTTCTTTCTCCCCTGACGGTCTCATCCTCCCCCATCTTCCCCGCTCTCCTTCTCCCCCTCTCTCCCCTCCTCCCCATCTCTCTCCTTCTCCCCCTCTCTCCCCTTCTCCCCTTCTCCCCCCCTCTCTCCTTCTCTGTCTCCTTCTTCCCCTCTCTCCCCTTCTCCCCCGTCTCCTTCTCCCCCTCTCTCCCCTTCTCCCCCTCTCTCCTTCCTCCCATTCTCCCCCTCTCTCCTCCTCTCTCCTTCTTCCCCTCTATCCCCTTCTCCCCCGTCTCCTTCTCCCCCTCTCTCCTTCCTCCCATTCTCCCCCTCTCTCCCCTCTCTCCTCCTCTCTCCTTCTCCCCCTCTCTCCCTCCCCCCTCTCTCCCCTTCTCCCCCCTCTCTCCTTCTCCCCCCTCTCTCCCCTTCTTCCCCTCTCTCCTTATCCCCCTCTCTCCCTCTCTCCTTCTCCCCCTCTCTCCCATTCTTCCTCTCTCCCCATCCCCTTCTCAAATTATCAGGCAGCCAGTCATTTCTCCATAGTTGAGGATTACTGCTAGCTAAGTCTCTCAGCTCTCCTCTCCGTTAATGTCGAGTTGTTTTCCTGCTCCTTCCTTCACCATGTGATCTCCTTCTCCAACCCTGCCCAGCCCTCTCTTCAGACACTGAATATCAAACCAACAGTGTGCAGTGCAGTAATGTGTGGAGTGTATGTTTGTCTATGTGGTATGAATTATGGGAGTGGATGGGGTTGCTGGGCACTCCCATAACTAATCAGTTCACCCCCATAGATTTGATAATATAAACATGGCTCACCTATAAGAATTGAAGATATTAACTTTGATCCAGCCCGCTGTTTTTAGGGAACCCCTTTGAAAATGTGTGGAGGGGTTGTGCATGTGAGAGTGTTTTAATCAGATCAGCCCTAACCAAGGTCCTTGTCCGTCCGTTTGCCCTTCTGTCTGTGTCTTTTTTTTTTTTTTTTTTTTTCACCTTTATTTAACCAGGTAAGCCAGTTGAGAACAGGTTCTCATTTACAACTGCGACCTGGCCAAGATAAAGCAAAGTAGTGCAATAAAAACAACACAGAGTTACATATGGGGTAAAAAAAACATAAAGTCAGAAATACAACAGAAAATATATATACAGTGTGTGCAAATGTAGCAAGTTATGGAGGTAAGGCAATAAATAGGCTATAGTGCAGAATAATTACAATAGTATTAACACTGGAATGCTAGATGTGCAAGAGATTATGTGCAAATAGAGATACTGGGGTGCAAAAGAGCAAAATAAATAACAATATAGGGATGAGGTAGTTGGGTGGGCTAATTTCAGATGGGCTGTGTACAGGTGCAGTGATCGGTAAGGTGCTCTGACAACTGATGCTTAAAGTTATTGAGGGAGATAAGAGTCTCCAGCTTCAGAGATTTTTGCAATTCGTTCCAGTCATTGGCAGCAGAGAACTGGAAGGAATGGCGGCCAAAGGAGGTGTTGGCTTTGGGAATGACCAGTGAGATATACCTGCTGGAGCGCAGACTACGGGTGGGTGCTGCTATGGTGACCAATGAGCTAAGATAAGGCGGGGATTTGCCTAGCAGTGATTTATAGATGGCCTGGAGCCAGTGGGTTTGACGACGGACATGTAGTGAGGACCAGCCAACAAGAGCGTACAGGTCACAGTGGTGGGTAGTGTATGGGGCTTTGGAGACAAAACGGATGGCACTGTGATAGACTACATCCAATTTGCTGAGTAGAGTGTTGGAGGCTATTTTGTAAATGACATCGCCGAAGTCAAGGATTGGTAGGATAGTCAGTTTTACGAGGGCATGTTTGGCACCATGAGTGAAGGAGGCTTTGTTGCGAAATAGGAAGCCGATTCTAGATTTAACTTTGGATTGGAGATTCTTTATGTGAGTCTGGAAGTTGAGTTTACAGTCTAACCAGACACCTAGATATTTGTAGTTGTCCACATACTCTAGGTCCGACCCGTCGAGAGTGGTGATTCTAGTCGGGTGGGCGGGTGCTAGCAGCGTTCGATTGAAAAGCATGCATTTAGTTTTACTAGTGTTTAAGAGCAGTTGAAGGCTACTGAAGGATTGTTGTATGGCATTGAAGCTCGTTTGGAGGTTTGTTAACACAGTGTCCAATGAAGGGCCAGATGTATACAAAATTGTCATGAGCCTCTCACTCCACCGGGTTACCACCTTAATTTTCTTCCACTCTGCTCACCACTCTCTCTACTCAGCCTAACTAGCTCCACCTGTCCCTGCTCTGCTCGGCTCTAATTACTCTGCCAGCTGCGCTGCATTACCCACTAACCTCTCCCAGTATTTATAGCCCTGTCTTTCAGCTCTCCTTTGTCAGATCGTCTGCAAAGCTCACACCCGGAACCTGTTTGCTCGCGCTTCTGGCTCACCCTGGTTTTGTGACCCCGGACCTGCCTGGTTTTTGGATACTCTTCTGCCTCAGGAGATCCAGACCTGCTTCTGCCATTACGACTCCTGACTACTCTTCAATCCCGGTAACTCTGACCAGCCTTCTGCCTTGCTACTACGTATTTTGGATTTCCCTTGAACTGTACTGCTGCCTGGTTTCATTCCGCCCGTTGTGTCTGTGTTTCCTCCCCCCAGGACTTCTGGACCACCAACCACCGGCGTCATCGGACGCATCGCTGCCACTGGGGGAGGCACAGACCCAGCACATCGGACGGGATAACCCCTGGAGCCTTCACTCACTCCCTACATCCCTTTCCCCTTAAGTTTAAATAAACTTTCTGGTGTGTCGCAATTGTGGTCCTCTGGTCGTCTGTCTGAACCGTGACAGTACGATCTGACCATCATGGACTCAGCGCACACTTCCCCGACATGGAAACCGAAGAACCTGAGCAACCCACCGCCATGCTACGCCTGGAACACACTGAGAGAGAGCTAGGGCCGCATGAGCGGCGACATCACCTCTCTGCTTCAGGTCGGCCACCAACAGCATCAGCAGTTCCAGCAGCACCAGCAGCAGTCCCAGCAGCAGCAACAACAACTCGCCATGATCATTCAACTCCTCACCAACCTGACCCCAGCCAGTCTGCCCACCAGCCCTGCCCCCGAGTTACCTGCCCCGGTCATTGCAGCCGCTGCTCCGAACCCAAGATTGGAAACCCCGAGCGGTTCAACGGCGATTCAACCCAGGTCCGGCCATTCCTGACTAGCTGCCGACTTCAGTTCTCCTTGCAGCCAAGGACCTTCGCCACGGAGGGGGCTAAAGTTGGGTATGCCATCACTCACCTGACGGGCCGAGCTCGACTCTGGGGAACAGCAGAGTTCGAACGTCAAACCCCCGCATGTGCAACCTTCGACCGGTTTGCCGAGGAGATGCTGAAGGTGTTTGACCTGGATTCACCAACCGCAGAGGCGTCTCGTGAACTGTTCAGTATTCGACAAGGCAGACGTACAGTCGCAGACCATTCCATCGACTTCCGAACCCTGGCTAGACGAAGTTCTTGGAACACACCATCGTTGGTGGACGCGTTCTTCCATAGTTTGGCTGACTATATCAAGGACGAGTTGGTCTCCCAGGAACTGCCTTCCACTCTTGATGAAGCCATCGCACTGACTGTCAGGATCGACAGTAGGATACAGACCCGTCGTCGTGAGAGGGGGCGCCAAGGTCCACCTACTACCGGCATTCGGAGAGATCCGACTGGGTTCCTGTCATCTACTGCCACTCACCCAGGTCAGCTTGATCAGTCTGAGCCTATGGAGATTGGGCGAGCCTCTCTCACTCCTGCAGAGCGCCAGCGACGCTTCACCTCAAACCTCTGTCTCTATTGTGGAGGTGATGGACATCGTGTGGTAACCTGCCCTTTAAAGGGCCGAAGCTCACCGGGCATAGGGGAGTCCGGTTGAGTTCAATGACCATCCAGTCCTCCGACCGCAAACCCCTGCTGCAAGTTCACCTCCGCCTCCCTGACTCAACTCACACCCTGGCTGCTCTGGTGGATTCTGGCGCCGAAGCCAACATAATGGACATCAAGCTGGCACGCCAACTGGGACTGGAGAACCTCCGTTTGACACCTCCTATTCCTGCCCGGGCACTGGACGGACACTTACTCGGATCGGTCACTCATGTCACGGCCCCGGTCTCGATGGGTCTGTCCGGAAACCATCAAGAAACTATCCAGTTTCACCTGCTCCCCTCTCCAGGCCAACCCCTCATCCTGGGTTACCCATGGCTCCGCCCGGCACAACCCTCAGCTCGACTGGGTGACCGGGGTGATCAGGGAGTGGGGAGAGGACTGCCACCGAACCTGCCTGCTTGCCGCCGCACTACCCCCTCGGCCAGTACCTACTAACTCCGCTCCTGACCCCTCCAAGGACCCTGTGTCGATTCTGCCAAGTCCCTGCATCGTTGCAGCTCTGACCTGGGCTGTTGAGGAACAGGTGCTGGAGGCTCTCCGTAACCAGCCAGGTCCCAGCACTTGCCCAGCTGACCGCCTTTTTGTCCCCGAAGACCTGAGGTCCCAGGTCGTTCAGTGGGGACATGACTCCCGCCTAGCTTGTCACCCTGGCTCCACCCGCACTTACAACCTGCTCGCCCAGAGGTTCTGGTGGCCCTCTCTGAGGAAGGATGTACGGGAATTCGTCCAAGCCTGCCCCATCTGCAACCAACACAAGTCGTCCTGCCAGCCCCCCAGCCGGATTGCTGCAGCCCCTGCCTGTGCCCAGGAGTCCGCTGGTCCCTGCTGCGCCTTGTCCTCCTCCTCCACGGCTCGTCGATGGTGGTCTGGTTTACACCGTCCGCCGCCTGCTTCGGTCCAGACGGAGGGGTAGGGGGTCTCCAGTACCTCATTGACTGGGAGGGCTATGGACCTGAGGAAAGGACCTGGGTGCCAGCTAGTCGGATTGTGGATAGGACTCTCATCACCGCTTTCCACCAACGGCATCCTGATCAACCTGCAATCCGTAGGGGGCCGCCCCAGAGGGGTCTCTAACCGTCCTGCCCGCTCGGCTTCCTGTCCTGTGCCTGATCCGGTCTCGGGACCTGTCCCATCTCCCCGACCACGGCCCTCCGGCTTCCTCCGAGGATGAGGACGTTCACTCGGACCGTTCGGAGGAGTTCTAGCCCTCCTCCGGCTCCCCTCCTCCCGCCCGGCGTGGTGTTGCTCTTGGGACTTCTGGGGCCGTCCCTTGGGGGGTTCTGTCATGAGCCTCTCACTCCACCGGGTTACCACCTTAATTTTCTTCCACTCTGCTCACCACTCTCTCTACTCAGCCTAACTAGCTCCACCTGTCCCTGCTCTGCTCGGCTCTAATTACTCTGCCAGCTGCGCTGCATTACCCACTAACCTCTCCCAGTATTTATAGCCCTGTCTTTCAGCTCTCCTTTGTCAGATCGTCTGCAAAGCTCACACCCGAACCTGTTTGCTCGCGCTTCTGGCTCACCCTGGTTTTGTGACCCCGGACCTGCCTGGTTTTTGGATACTCTTCTGCCTCAGGAGATCCAGACCTGCTTCTGCCATTACGACTCCTGACTACTCTTCAATCCCGGTAACTCTGACCAGCCTTCTGCCTTGCTACTACGTATTTTGGATTTCCCTTGAACTGTACTGCTGCCTGGTTTCATTCCGCCCGTTGTGTCTGTGTTTCCTCCCCCAGGACTTCTGGACCACCAACCACCGGCGTCATCGGACGCATCGCTGCCACTGGGGGAGGCACAGACCCAGCACATCGGACGGGATAACCCCTGGAGCCTTCACTCACTCCCTACATCCCTTTCCCCTTAAGTTTAAATAAACTTTCTGGTGTGTCGCAATTGTGGTCCTCTGGTCGTCTGTCTGAACCGTGACACAAAATGGTGTCGTCTGCGTAGAGGTGGATCTGAGAGTCACCAGCAGCAAGAGCGACATCATTGATATACACGGAGAAAAGTGTCGGCCCAAGAATTGAACCCTGTGGCACCCCATAGAGACTGCCATAGGTCCAGACAACAGGCCCTCCGATTTGACACACTGAACTCTATCTGAGAAGTAGTTGGTGAACCAGGCGAGGCAGTCATTTGAGAAACCAAGGCTATTTAGTCTGCCAATAAGAATGCGGTGGTTGACAGAGTCGAAAGCCTTGGCCAGGTCGATGAAGACGGCTGCACAGTACTGTCTATTATCAATCGCGGTTATAATATCGTTTAGGACCTTGAGCGTGGCTGAAGTGCACCCGTGACCAGCTCGGAAACCGGATTGCATAGCGGAGAAGGTACGGTGGTATTCGAAATGGTCGATGATCTGTTTGTTAACTTGGCTTTCGAATACTTTCGAAAGGCAGGGCAGGATGGATATAGGTCTGTAGCAGTTTGGATCTAGAGTGTCACCCCCTTTGAAGAGGGGGATGACCGCGGCAGCTTTCCAATCTCTGGGGATCTCAGACGTTATGAAAGAGAGGTTGAACAGACTAGTAATAGGGGTTGCGACAATTTCGGCGGCTAGTTTTAGAAAGAAAGGGTCCAGATTGTCTAGCCCAGCTGATTTGTAGGGGTCCAGATTTTGCAGCGCTTTCAAAACATCAGCTGTCTGAATTTGTGTGAAGGAGAAGCGGGGGGGCATGGGCAAGTTGCAGCAGAGGGTGCAGAGTTGGTGGCCGGGTTAGTGGTAGCCAGATGGAAAGCATGGCCAGCTGTAGCAAAATGCTTGTTGAAATTCTCGATTATTGTAGATTTATCGGGTGGTGATAGTGTTTCCTAGCCTCAGTGCAGTGGGCAGCTGGGAGGAAGTGCTCTTATTCTCCATGGACTTTACAGTGTCCCAAAACTTTTTTGGAGTTAGTGCTACAGGAAGCAAATTTCTGTTTGAAAAAGTTAGCCTTTGCTTTCCTGACTGCTTGTGTATATTGGTTCCTAACTTCCCTGAAAAGTTGCATATCGCGGGGGCTATTTGATGCTAATGCTGTACGCCACAGGATGTTTTTGTGCTGGTCAAGGGCAGTCAAGTCTGAGGAGAACCAGGGGCTATATCGGTTCTTAGTTCTGTATTTTTGAATGGGGCATGTTTATTTAAGATTGAGAGGAAATTACTTTTAAGGAACAACCAGGCATCCTCTACTGACGGAATGAGATCTATATCCATCCAGGATACCTGGGCCAGGTCAATTAGGAAGGCCTCCTCGCTAAAGTGTTTTAGGGAGCGTTTGACAGTGATGAGGGGTGGTCGTTTGACCGCGGACCCGTTACGGACGCAGGCAATAAGGCAGTGATCGCTGAGATCCTGGTTGAAGACAGCTGAGGTGTATTTAGAGGGTGTGTTAGTCAGGATGATATCTATGAGGGTACCCATGTTTACGGATTTAGGGTTGTACCTGGTAGGTTCGTTGATAATTTGCGTGAGGTTGAGGGCATCTAGCTTGGATTGTAGGATGGCTGGGGTATTAAGCATATCCCAATTTAGGTCACCAAGCAGTACAAACTCTGAGGATAAATGGGGGGCAATCAATTCACATATGGTGTCCAGGGCACAGCTGGGGGCTGAGGGGGGTCTGTAGCAAGCGGCAACAGTGAGAGACTTATTTCTGGAAAGGTGGATTTTTAGAAGTAGAAGCTCAAACTGTTTGGGCACAGACCTGGATAGTATGATAGAGCTCTGCAGGCTATCTCTACAGTAGATTGCAACTCCACTCCCTCCCTCTCCTCTGTCTGTCCCTCCTTTTCCTCTGTCTGTCCTCTGTCTGTCCATCCATCCCGCTCAGAAAGCTGACCGGTCGTGTGATGGCCGTCTGGACCACGTAGAGATCGAGGAGTTCTGCAGGGAGCTGATGAGGCGGCCGGAGCTGGACGCGGTGTTCAGACACTACTCTGGTAACGGCTGTGTTCTGTCCACCGCTGAGCTGAGAGACTTCCTGGGAGACCAGGGGGAGGACGCATCACTGATCCACGCTCAGAGCCTCATCCGCACCTACGAGCTCAACGACTGGGGTAGGCCGAAGAAACACTGAACATCATTTTAGCCTTGGATTTGTACATTTTAGTCATTTAGCAGACGCTCTTATCCAGAGTGACTTACAGTAGTGAGTGCATACATTTTCATACTTTTTTCATACTGCATTCCTTACATTCACTGTGCTTTTATTTATCTGAATGTTTTATGAATTTATATTTTACATATTTAATTGCTGCAAATTCAGGGCCAGTTCTGCACCTGACTTTATTTTTCCACAATCATACGAGCATGTCTATACCAGTCTATGCCTGTTCATAATGGTCCTCTGTAGCTCAGCTGGTAGAGCACGGCGCTTGTAACGCCAAGGTAGTGGGTTCGATCCCTGGGACCACCCATACACAAAAATGTATGCACGCATGACTGTAAGTCGCTTTGGATAAAAGCGTCTGCTAAATGGCATATTATTATTATTATTATTATTATAATCCTCACAAAAGGTAGATGATTTGATGTGCAACTCCTCCCTGCAGCCCAGAAGAACCAGTTCATGACCCAGAATGGCTTCACAATGTACATGCTGTCCCTGGAGAACGATGTGTTTAACCCTGACCACACCAGGGTACACCAGGACATGACCAGACCCCTGGCCCACTATTTCATCTCATCCTCACACAACACCTACCTCACCAAGGATCAGGTCACCAGTGCCAGCAGTGCTGAGCCATACATCAGGTATTGAATACACACACATGCACACACACAAACACACATATGAATGCTCATAGACACACACACATAAACACACATGCACACATGCATATGCATGCACACGGGCATACACACACACACACACACCCTAAGAATATGTACTGTGTGAACCAGAGCTCTGAACCAGGGCTGTCGCTGTGTGGAACTGGATTGTTGGGACGGGGACAAAGGAGAGCCTGTCATCTATCATGGACACACCCTTACTTCTAAAGTGCCCTTCAAAGAGGTAATCGAGACCATCGCCCAGTATGCCTTCAAGGTGAGCAATTTCTTTTTTTTATTACACACCTGGCCTGTAAGACCCTCTTAGTGGGTTGGGGGGATGGTGGACAGATGGTTGTGTGGTTTATAAGGAGGCCAAATGTTTCACCTTAACCATCCATATGTCTTCCGTATGTGACTCTTTATGGAAAGCAAAGTATTCCTCATCTAAACAAAATAAAGTTGTCAAGTAAATAGCAGCAGGCCAATGGAAGAAAACAAATCTAGACTATTAACTTTTTGCCTCTGCTGATGTTCAGTTCAAGCTACGGTCATAGTCTTGGCTCAGAGTCTAATAAAACGATAGGCTGTCCAACAGCTTCCTGGCTTATTACCTAAGGAGCTTATGGTTTCTCTTACATTTTAATGAGTGGCCTCTTATGAACCAACCCTTGTTTTTTCCCGTAGGCCTCCCCATACCCCCTGATCCTGTCCCTTGAGAACCACTGTACGGTTGAGCAGCAGGCGGTCATGGCCCGACACCTGCGCACCATCCTGGGCAAGAGGCTGCTCACCAAACCCCTCAACAACCAGCCTCTGAAGGACCTGCCCTCTCCTGAGGTACGACACACACCCCTGTCCCCAGCTCTCTACTCACCCCTGTCCCCAGCTCTCTACTCACCCCTGTCCCTAGCTCTCTACTCACACCTGTCCCCTTCTGTCTAAGAAACCTGTTGTCCTTTTCTGCTCTCTCTCCCATCCCTTGCATGTTTATGGAACGATTGTGGAATATTAACAGGAATATTAACATATGCTTTTCAGTGTTTTGAAGCATCTTTGTCTTGCCTCTGCAGGAGCTGAGGGGTCGTATCCTGGTGAAGGGGAAGAAGGATGTTCATCACCTGAGCCAGCTGGGGAAGACCAGCAGCTTTGATACCAGCTCGGACGACGAGGCATCAAGCAGCAACAAAAAGGACAAAAAGGACCCTGCCAAGGTGCTACATATTTACCTTTCATGTGACTGAGACAGCACTGTAAGTCTACAGAAATTGATTAGGAACATACTGTATATCAAGCATTTCTCATGTGCACTCTGTGTTGCTGTCTCAGGCGGTCTCATCTAAGCTGAGCCCAGAGCTGTCTGAACTGGTGGTGTACTGTCGAAGTGTCCCCTTCCGCGGGTTCCAACACTCTGCCCAGAAACCACCTGATGAATTGTCATCCTTCAATGAGAATGACGCCCTCAAACACATCAAGGACACAGGCAAGGGGCTTAGGAAGACATAACTCGAACAGAACAGTTTTCTGTGAATCAGTTCCTGTTGAGATCCTATAATGACTCATAGTTCTTACTGGCACTGTAGTTGTAGAGAAAGTCCTTGTATACACAGGTGCATTTGTGCATCATATTGTTGTGCATATTTGTGTGTGTCAGTCTTTTTATTTGCGTTTGAGGTATTGTGATGGATCTCTTACCCTCTCCTCTCATCACCTTCCAGGAAAGCTGTTTGTCAGACACAACAGCAGGCAGCTGAGCCGGATCTACCCCTCCGGGCAGCGCCTCCAGTCCTCCAACTACGACCCCCAGGATATGTGGAACGGCGGCTGCTCGATGGGTTAGCACTCTGGGCTGGAGGGGGGTGGGAGGTGGGGGGTGGGATGGAGGAAGGAGTTGGTACAAGTGGCTCATTTATTTAACATTATCTAGCCTGGAAGTCCCTGGAGATGGAAAGCTATTTTACATTGGGCCTCCACTGAGAGCATTGCAAATGTTTGGTATGAGCCTCCTATTCCTCACTCCGCTTGTCATAATAACTAACCTCACATTGCTTCCTGGTAAAGTGTGTTCTGTTGTTCATGTGTTGCGGTATGTTGTTGTTGTCTCTTTTCACACTCCTGTCTGTCCTCTCTCTCTCTCTCTCTCACTCTCTCTCCCTCTCTCTCTTTCTCTCTATGCAGTGGCTCTGAATTTCCAGACTCCAGGGGAGCAGATGGATCTGAACCAGGGCCGCTTCCTGCCTAACGGCCGCTGTGGATACATCCTCAAACCCAGCTTCCTGTGCAGCCCCAGCTCCAACTTCAACCCAGAGATCACAGGAGGCGGGCCAGGTCACATCCCCACACAGTTCACCATACGGGTGAGAAACCTGCTGGGAATCTGATTCTGTTGTGGTGGTGTATATGTGGTAACTGCCTTGTTGGAATAGTAGTGCACATTTTAGTTAGCAGTGGTATGGAAACAGACCAAGGTAGTAAACTACTTCACCTTATTAGTCATTTTGTAAAATCATTTAAATAATTGTCATATTAGAATTTGATATACAAAGGCACAAAAAGTAATTGGGGGGATTTTGTGTTCAGATAATATCAGCACAGCAGCTACCTAAGATCAACACAGACAAGCCCAACTCCATTGTGGACCCGCAGGTGTGGGTGGAAATTCACGGGGTGGCCATTGATAATTCCAGAGACAAAACCCACCGAATCGACAACAATGGTAACCTTCCACTCATCTATTGCACATCTATTATACTCCCCTTAAAGAAATGGATAACAAGGGTTGTATACACCCTTGAATTCACATATGAACCATATTAGAAGAGCATAATAGTACTAGGAACATTTGACATTTTACCATGAATTAACATAAGTATTCCAGGGCACCTGTATGACTCCCACCACCCACAGCACTATTCCACACAGAAAATTGATCAGGAACATTATTCTGCACTCCCATATTTATCTTTACCATAATGATAATGAAACATGATAGCTACCCCAGCTACTACATTATCTTTTCTCAGTGCAGTTATTCTGAGACATGCAAGTACCAGAGAAGGAGTACCAGAAAATGATACTTCTCGTGTAGAGCTCCATTATCCCGGTCTGTGGAGTAGTTTCAGGCTGTGAATGGTGGTGGATGGCAGTGTCTGACAGCTCTCCTATGCCCCCTGCAGGTTTTAACCCACGCTGGGACAGCACTTTGAGCTTCCAGCTGCAGGTCCCTGAGCTGGCCCTGGTACGCTTTGTAGTGGAAGACCATGACCACAAAGCCAAGAACGACTTTGTGGGCCAGTACACCTTGCCCTTCACCAGCCTCCGCACAGGTACTAGGAGACTGTCTCTGTATTGTAGGCGTGTTTGTGGAGATAGTGTATCTGTGTGTGACACTGACACCAGTGACTCTATTTCTCTCTAGGTTACCGCCATGTCCACTTGCTGAAGGCAGATGGCTCCAGCCTCTCTCCTTCCACCCTTTTCATCCATGTCAAGGTGTCCCGTAAGGGGGTCCCCATCAAGACTGTGTCCGAGCGCATGGCCTTGGCCAAGAGTAAGGGCAAAGCATGACCCCCATCTACCTGAACTAGTGCCACACTTATCTGATAAGCGTCATGCTTATTTCATCTTGGGGGGGGAGTCTCCCTAATTGGGGTGAAAAGGACAAGCTGCTGCCTGCCTATGTACTAGTGCTCATCTCATACACCCAATTTAGAGTTGGCAGGACCTATAAGGCTCCCTGGCTACAGAGGGGAAGACATCAGTCCTCCTCAGTCAAACCTGGATGGGAGTCTTGCCGAATATGTTGGCTGGGAGAGAAACTCTCTGGCATGTTGCTGTTGTGAGAGTATTCTGTACTCTGTCGTCAGTGTATTCAGAGTGTTCGTGTCTGTTTCCATAGAGACATGACTCTGGCACTGACCTGTTTTACACCAGAACTCTACCTGGCAGCCGTCTGCTTATTATGAAGCCGATATAGAGTTTTTATTTCACTCAAAGCCACGTCTGTGTCCTGGAGTCCCTGTAGCAGATCATTAAGACGTTTCCCTTTTTTTTAAACATATTTAAAGTTAAGAAATATTGAACTTTTTTGCTACTTTTAGCTGATGTGTGGTGAGCGTTCTGGCACAAAAATGCATCACCCAGGTGGGTGCCGCACATTGATGGTGGATGAGGTGAGTTTCCCCCTACTATGTAAAGCTCTTTGAGTACCTCAGTTGGTAGAAAAGCGCTATATAAATCCAATCAATTATTATTACTTTTTTACTATTACAGAATATTATGTTTGTAACTTATAAACGTGTTTTATCAGGTAAAGACTTGTAGTTGAGCTCCTTTTTCCAGGACAATGATAGTGTTATATGACTACATTTCCTCTGTAAATTAAGTCTAGGTGTTGTGTCACACCTGGGATGACACAGCCCAAATACTGAATGAACGCCTTAACCTTAGTGACAGAATTTATACATTTCAACACTTAATGTTTTTGTAATGTGTTTGCAACAAATTGTGTTTGTTGCAATTGATGAAACACACTTCTTTCAGTGTGCAATTGCTGATAGAGGTTTTTAGATTATATTGAACATTGTTGTAAAATGTTATATTCTAATGTAGTTACAGTATTCTAATTCTCTCAGTAAAATGAGTACTGTATGTACTTTCTCTGACACTAACTTCCTTTAGCTTAATAAAAACAGCATCAAAGTCACAGAGGGTCAAATCAAGACTAAAGCAATTAACCATGATTATATTGTATACGTATAATTGAAGAATTAGCTTTCATGAATTTCCAAGGTCAGTTTTCATTTTGATGAAGTAATCCATAATGCACTAGTAGAATGTATTGTTGCTGGACTTTATTATTTGTATTATTTTGTCTGGTCATCTAAATTTAAATTACTGTATACTGGATGACTGTAAGTCGCTTTGGATAAAAGCGTCTGCTAAATGGCATATTATTATTATTATTATTATTATGTACTTTCTCTGACACTAACTTCCTTTAGCTTAATACTGTATGTACTTTCTCTGACACTAACTTCCTTTAGCTTAATAAAAACAGCATCAAAGTCACAGAGGGTCAAACCAAGACTAAAGCAATTAACCATGATTATATTGTATACGTATAATTGAAGAATTAGCTTTCATGAATTTCCAAGGTCAGTTTTCATTTTGATGAAGTAATCCATAATGCACTAGTAGAATGTATTGTTGCTGGACTTTATTATTTGTATTATTTTGTCTGGTAATCTAAATTTAAATTCAAAGTCACTTTAATTTTGAAAACTAGCAAATGTTTTGACAGTTTAAAATACTGTATTTGCATGTGCCTGCCTTATTTCAATGGAAAGAGCTGTTAGTATTATTTATTGTAGTTGCTAAGACAGTATATACGTGCCTGTTTACCTCAGTGTCTCTTTCATTGTATACTTTGTTGTGACTTATATCTGTGGGCTGCACACAGTGGGCATCAGATTCAAATGGGCCAGTGTTAAATCCAGCCAACAGATCTGAAAGGTCTCCCAGTCCATTTAACAACAAAAAACACTTCAATCCAAACTTTGAAGATAGTGTGTCCTTATAGTGCTTTAGAAAATAATAATTTCCCTTCGCTTCAGGGGCAATATTCTCATTGACATTAGTATAGTAAGTGACATTAGTACAGTATTTATTTGGTGCCTGCTTCATTCATCTCACAAACTGGTTTGTATTGTACTGAATGAGAAGAGAGTAATATTATTTTAATAGTAAGTGTGAAAGCCAAGAGAGCATGTTCAGGTTTTATAAAAACTATTTTAACCCCATTGTGCCCTTCTGTATTTTCAATTCTGGCATACTATTTCAATGTACAGTTGAAGTCGGAAGTTTACATACACTTAGGTTGGAGTCATTAAAACTTGTTTTTCAACCACTCCACAACTTTCTTGTTAACAAACTATAGCTTTGGCAAGTCGGTTAGGACATGTACTTTGTGCATGACACAAGTAATTTTTCCAACAATTGTTTACAGACAGATTATTTCACTTATAATTCACTGTATCACAATTCCAGTGGGTCAGAAGTTTACATACACTAAGTTGACTGTGCCTTTAAACAGCTTGGAAAATTCCAGAAAATGATGTCATGGCTTTAGAAGCTTCTGATAGGCTAATTGACATCATTTGAGTCAATTGGAGGTGTACCTGTGGATGTATTTCAAGGCCTACCTTCAAACTCAGTGCCTATTTGCTTGACATCATGGGACATTTTTAAAAATCAGCCAAGACCTCAGAAAAAAATGTGTAGACCTCCACAAGTCTGGTTCATCCTTGGGAGCAATTTCCAAACACCTGAAGGTACCACATTCATCTGTACAAACAATAGTACGCAAGTATAAACACCATGGGACCACGCAGCCGTCATACCGCTCAGGAAGGAGACGCGTTCTGTCTCCTAGAGATGAACGTACTTTGGTGCGAAAAGTGCAAATCAATCCCAGAACAACAGCAAAGGACCTTGTGAAGATGCTGGAGGAAACAGGTACAAAAGTATCTATATACACAGTCAAACGAGTCCTATATCGACATAACCTGAAAGGCCGCTCAGCAAGGAAGAAGCTACTGCTCTAAAACTGCCATAAAAAAGCCAGACTACAGTTTGCAACTGCACATGGGGACAAAGATCGTACTTTTTGGAGAAATGTCCTCTGGTCTGATGAAACACAAATATAACTTTTTGGCCATAATGACCATTGTTATGTTTGGAGGAAAAAGGGGAACGCTTGCAAGCCGAAGAACACCATCCCAACCGTGAAGCACGGGGGTGGCAGCATCATGCTGTGGGGATGCTTTGCTGCAGGAGGGACTGGTGCACTTCACAAAATAGATGAGGAACGAAAATTATGTGGATATTTTGAAGCAACATCTCAAGACATCAGTCAGGAAGTTAAAGCTTGGTCGCAAATGGGTCTTCCAAATGGACAATGACCCCAAGCATACTTCCAAAGTTGTGGCAAAATGGCTTAAGGACAAAAAAGTCAAGGTATTGGAGTGGCCATCACAAAGCCCTGACCTCAATCCTATAGAAAATGTGTGGGCAGTACTGAAAAAGTGTGTGCGAGCAAGGAGACCTACAAACCTGACTCAGTTACACCAGCTCTGTCAGGAGGAATGGGCCAAAATTCACCCAACTTATTGTGGGAAGCTTGTGGAAGGCTACCCAAATCATTTGACCCAAGTTAAACAATTTAAAGGCAATGCTACCAAATACTAATTGAGTGTATGTAAACTTCTGACCCACTGGGGATGTGATGAAAGAAATAAAAGCTGAAATAAATCATTCTCTATACTATTGTTCTGACATTTCACATTCTTAAAATAAAGTGGTGAACCTAACTGACCTAAGACAGGGAATTTTTACTAGGATTAAATGTCAGGAATTGTGAAAAACTGAGTTTAAATGTATTTGGCTTAGGTGTATGTAAACTTCCGACTTCAACTGTATTTGTGCTTGAATGGTGTCTGTGAGAAAACAGATTTATTTTTGAGGGAAGTGAAGTAGGAGGTTGTATGCACAACATACTGACACACAACACACACAGAGCCTCCTTCTGCCATATAAATGAGTCGTATAAACGTCTAGTCAGTCTGTTGTGCTGGATTCATTGGAGAACATCAAACTATCACAACTCATTTAAAAATTAGTGTAGATGATTAAACCCCCATTTGTAAGTTTTACTATTTTCACCTATCCAAATGTTGTAAAGATGTATGAGTAATGTAAAATCAAAAGACAGAAATCAGTGCATCATATGATCATACCCAGGTCAGGTGACAAGATTTGTTGGCGCCCCCATGCGGTCTATGGTTGGCACATATCAACAGAGGTGAGTCCATAGGAATTAATGGAATTCTACAGTATTTCATTTTAAGGACCAAATTACATGTATTTAAGTATTTTTGTTGTTGTAGTGGGGACAGTAACATTAGTACTTTCTAAAAACGATTCTTTAAGGATTTATTTTTATTTTTAGCTCACATAATGTAGTTTAAAAGTATGCATTAAGGTGTCTGTAATAAAATTAACCTGGCAACAACAAATGTAGATATTATTCAAATGCATTTCTATAGCTTCCAAAATGTTTTACAACGGTGGAGGAGTGCCAAGATGGAGGCGCGGTGGCTTCAAAACAGTGCCCCCTTTTGGTCAACCAATGTATATATAAATAATTGGGTGAGTCACAACTACGTGACATTGTTTAATAGACAACTGAGGCTCAATCCTGTTTAGGGACATTTATTTATTTTACCTTTATTTAACTAGGCAAGTCAGTTAAGAACAAATTCTTATTTACAATGATGGCCTACACCGGCCAAACCCGGACGACGCTGGGCCAATTGTGCGCCGCCCTACGGGACTCCCAATCATGGCCGGTTGTGATACAGCCTGGAATCGAACCAGGGGGTCTGTAGTGACGCCTCAAGCACTGAGATGCAGTGCCTTAGACCGCTGCGCCATGTACCTTATGTAACCTTCGAAAGTGTTGTTAAAATTAACATTTCAATATCACAACCTGTCACATTAATAACTACAAGAACCAGAATGCACCACAACAGTCGGCCAATAGCATCGCAGGTTGTTTTGAGGCGTTGAATGCACGCGGTGATTCTTCACTTCCTGGTTAAAGATGGCGGATGAGAATGAGACAGCACCGAAGCCGGAGAAAGAAGAGGAGGTAGAAGAAGACCATGGACATTGCAGTGATTGCGAAAATGACGAGCATCACTTTGATGATGGGTAAGGGTGCACACTTATTTTTTAGCATGCTAGAAAATGTGTCATGCTCCTGCGCTCGTTTGAAAGATACGGTGCAAGCTAAGCTAAGCTCAGCTGGGCTTGAGCAAACCCAATTGAACTAATCCCTCCCACCTGCTTTTGCATGATTGGTGATAACGGTTTACTGATTGCCTGCTTTTCGCTCTGATTGGATCTAAATTGGTTATGTTCCTGTTATGGGCGGGGTTTCATGCCGTTCCTCCTTTTGCTATCATCGCGAGGCATAGCTAACTACCATTGGGTCACTGTACAATAAATTGAACCATATTATGATCAATTAAATACAATTATGCGGTCAAGACCAACACAAATCAGATTGTAGTACAATATTAAACTGGAACACATGGATGTAGAATAGAGAACAGCGTCCAAATGTTAGATACGACGTCTTAAGTCAAATGCGAAACTGATAACGTTAGCTAACTAGCTAGCCAGCTATGCCTTTTTACGACGTTGACTTGTTAGTTGACTCCCGAACTTGTGACACTGTCTGTCAAAAACAATCAACATATTAGGGTAAATAATTATTCATCGTCTGTCTTCCTTTTCAGCACAGCAACACCAGCATGATAGGTGCTAATTTCTTTAGCATAGTTGGGTCATTCCTACCATGCGGTTCCTTTTCTGTTTCCAGGAAATGTCACTTCTTATTTAGTGTAAAATGTGGATTCCAGAAGGTTTTAAATATAAGGTCAGGTGTCCTTTACTTTAATAATAATAATGACATTTTAAAATCTTCATTATTTTATAGCCCTAGTTAAATTCTCTCTCATCAATAACGTTTTTTTACATGATTATTGTATTTATTATTATTTCAGATTTTCTGTGTCCCTGATATCAAGCCAAACAACACTAGTTTTGTGTCCAGTAACATGGAGCCAATGCATGCTGAATGAAAAATTAGAGCAACATATGCAAGTCTAGTGTTGCTTGGCTTGCCAGCATCTTCAATATCTAGGCATTGCTCGCTAATGAAGCTACTGTATGTTTTCTCTGTCAAGGTCTATGCAGCCTGACATGTTTAATCAATTAGCTTTATTTTGCCAGGAGAAAATGAAAGTAACTGCTCCTAACATTCCTTCTGTAATTTGCCGGGTTGAACTTACCATATAGTACCATGTAGCTATCTTACAGCCCTTGTGTGGCTTGATGATGTCAGCGTGTATGCGAGCATCTGGAACCCTGCTAGGTAGCTAAATAAGTTAACATGAATATTACATTTGATAGCTAGTTAGCTAAATGAAAAGCTGCTTTTATAAATTGGTGATTAAATTGTCTCTATGGGAGCTGGCTAATGAAAATAGTCACTCTCAACCAACCACAAGATGACCACCTCTTTTTCCTCTGAATACCAATTTATTCTTGGGGATACATTTCCTTAATGTTTCCTCCCCTTCTCTCTTCTGTCACACTGAATATTCACTCTGAAAGGTGTTGATGCCTGATCCAGTGTTAAAATCATAGTGCCAGTCAACACACACACACTGATCTGTGTGTCCGGGAAATTAAGGGTGAATGGTTCTGGATGGTAGTTAGGTTTGACTGCTGGAATGGAAGCCTGTCGAATAAGCCATTGAATGCTTGGTCCTCTATTGTTCCTGTCAGTGTCCCCTTAACGTCCCTCATACACATGTACAAACACACATAGCCACACACTCCCCCCGGGGGGGGGGTCATGTGATTCACCATCTGTCCTGGTGTTACAAATACAGGCCTGTCCCTAGCCTCACTCCCCTCTCGTATGCTAATGCGATTATCCCCTGTTCTTGTAAGTATGCTGCTGTCTCCCTGTCCCTGCCCTGCCCAGGAAATGGGCCTCATGGTGGGGGCTCTTCTAGAGTCCTTGGTGATCAGGGTATGGAGGAATAACTCCAACTTAAACTAGCTTGGCAATAAACTGTAAATGATCTGTATTTGGGACAAAAGGTCACCACATGCTTGTTGCCATCCTATCTTATAAGATACTGGGTATTCTAGGTTGGTAATGAAGAGGACTGAAACAGTTGTGGCACTCTCCTGGCCTATGGAAAGTCTTATAGTTACATGTTGTTGTTTTTTCCTATGGTAGTGACAAGGGCCAGGGAGATGACAGTAGTGCCAAGAAGAAGAAAAACAAAAAGAAGAAGAAGAAGTCTGGGGCTAATAAAGAACCTACAGAGGAGGATCCGCTAGCCAAGGTAGATGTATGTACGTGGTGTAGGCTACATGAATGAGTGTGGGGGCAAATGTTTTTTCTTTGTGTTTGTTCTTTTGAGAGAGGAGTGCTAGAAAGACCGATATTGACTTATTGTTCTGTAACTTTTGAAAACGGCCTCTACAAAACTGAATGGGTATGTTTTTAAATGTCTGTGCAGACATTGTTTGCATTTGGCAATTAGTTTCCTTTTCAACTCTACATTACTCTCTCTCTCTCTACACAGGTGAACTCTCTGCCTGCTGATAAACTGCAGGAGATCCAAAAGGCCATTGAACTGTTCTCTGTAGGCCAGGGCCCTGCCAAAACCATGGAGGAGGCAAGCCGACGCAGCTACCAGTTCTGGGACACACAGCCTGTCCCCAAGCTAGGTATGACATTTGGCAGGGGTACAGAAATGTCTCTCCAACCTCACAACCTTACTGTAGTGACTAGTAGGGATTAGCACATGTAACTGGGATGCCGGGACTGTCCCGGGACCACTCTTCACATTTCCCAAAAAAATTAAATGCCAAACCCTGGGAAATTACTAAATTTCCCCCCCCAATATCGCACTAATGCAATTCCACAAAATACACAACTTGTGCAGCAGCAGATTGGGGAAAAAATTAAATGGCACATCATCCAAACAGGTTGTCTCATGGAAGCCTTGAACCTAGCGCATTTACTTCACATGAAGTCGCCATAAATTCAAAGCACACGCATCATTGACACTGCCGGATTGCACACGAGACCGAATGCAGTTTAGAGTTCTTATCCGATGTGAAAATACGATCCCGGTCTGACCCAAGCCCGGTGAGCTGAAACCCCGAGCCCTGGTCCGACATCACAGAAATTTAATGAACCTGAAAGAATGCCTGATTTCTAGGAAACAGTAGCCTATATTGATTTAAACTGTTGTTGAGAACAACACATCGGAGGCGGGCGGGCGGGCGGCAGCGGAGTGAATAGACGAGGAAACTTCCATTGTGCCTAGAAAAGCGCAGAAAAACTCACCTTAGTTATACAAGTAGATTTTGCTCTTCACTTGCATAGTAGCCTGTTCTACTCCTGACCAAAAGCCTGTGTCTGATCAATGTGATTTTGTTTCACTGAATCTCTCTGTATATTTGGTTAATTGATCTCTGGTTGGACAAGTGGATGTAGCTCATTTATTTGTTTGCTCATCTATCACTGATCAGAAACATTTAGCTTGCAATAATGAAGCCTAAATCAAGTGTATTATTGATCTATTGACTCACCTAATAGCCATATATCGTCCCAATCCCACTGAAACCCCAAATCCTGACTCCTGTCTCGCATGATCAACAAACGGAATGAGTGTAGATATGGATATTTTTTAAACAGAGTTGGTCCCCGTTAAGATACCTTGATATTTAAACAATTTCCTCTCTTAATCTCCCTGTTATTCATGAGCTGATCTGCTATCTCTATAATCAACAACTCGATTTAGCCAAATAGGTGATATTCTGTCATTTGTTGAGTTTATCTAGCAAGTTTAGCGACTTTGGTCATTTGACTTTACACGTGGTCTGTGGTTGTGAGGCCGGTTGGACGTACTGCTAAATTCTCTAAAACAATGTTTTAGAGAATGGTAGAGAAATGAACATTCAATTCTCTGGCAACAGCTCTGGTGGACATTACTGCAGTTAGCATGCCCATTGCACGCTCCCTCAAAACTTGAGACATATGTGGCATTGTGTAACAAAACTGCACATTTTAGTGGCCTTTTATTGTCCCCAGCACAAGGTGCACCTGTGTAATGATCATGCTGTTTAATCAGGTTCTTGATATGCCACACCTGTCAGATGGATGGATTATCTTGGCAAAGGAGAAATGCTCACTAACAGGGATGTAAACATATTTGTGCACAACATTTGAGAGAGAAGCTTTTTGTGCATATGGAACATTTCTGTGATCTTTTATTTCAGCTCATGAAACATGGGACCAACACTGCATGTTGTGTTTATATTTTTGTTCAGTGTAGATAATTACATTTAGACAAATATTTTTCATTGTTAAAATATGCATAAGATTTGTTTCCAAAATAAATACTCTCACTCTGTGTAGCAATGTCACATAAATAATTAAATTTAGACAAAGCCTTTTCATAGGCCTATGATTTTTTTTATTCAAAAAAGTAGTAGTGACCTGAGGAGATTTTGATATGAGTAGTAGTAGTGGTCTAAGGCACTGCATCGCAGTGCTAACTGTGCCACTAGAGATCCTGGTTCGTATCCAGGCTCTGTCGCAGCCGGCCGCGACCAGGAGACTCATGGGCGGCGCACAATTGGCCCAGCGTCGTCCAGGGTAGGGGAGGGAATGGCCGGCAGGGAGGTAGCTCAGTTGATAGAGCATGGCGTTTGCAACGCCAGGGTTGTGGGTTCGATTCCCACGGGGGGCCAGTATAAAAAAAAAAATAATAATAATAATACAATATGTATTCACTAACTGTAAGTCGCTCTGGATAAGAGCGTCTGCTAAATGACTAAAATGTAAATGTAGTCCAATTGGGCTCCCCGTTTTTGGATTAAACCTCCTATGATGTTATGCTTTGTAAATTAACATTGAATATACAGATTGCTAATATCCTCCTACATTGCGTTTTGTTGTTTCCCTTAGGGGAGATGGTGACATCGCATGGTTCTATCGAGCCTGACAAAGACAACATCCGGGAGGAGCCCTACAGCCTTCCTTCAGGCTTCACGTGGGACGCCCTGGATCTGGGCAACGCCGCTGTGGTGAGGAGGAGCCTCTACAACCCCTCCACAACCCCTCCACCCCAGACTGAGGGTCCCAAAACAATATAGTGATAGCAATCAAAATACTTCCCTTTGGTTCTGGTTATTCCATCAGCTCACCCCACTTTACCCTACTTAATTTAACCCTTTCAGTTGTGGCTTTTCCCATGGCTCAGTCTCTCACTCTTCCTCCTTTTAGCTGAAGGAGCTGTACACTCTGCTCAATGAGAACTATGTGGAGGATGATGACAACATGTTCCGCTTTGACTACTCCCCAGAGTTCCTGCTCTGGTAACTCATTATTACTTAGCTATGTCAACTTTGTTACTCAGCTAGTCTCATTTATGTAACAATCTCTTTCAATAGAGATCTCTTATGTTAGATGTGTTATCTTTAAAGAGGAGTTTTTTCTGACCAGGAAAACTCTTGGCCCTCATGTTTTCTATCGTAGTTGGGAACTGACCTGTAACTGTAATGTCTCTCTCCCTCAGGGCTCTGCGCCCCCCCGGCTGGCTGCCCCAGTGGCACTGTGGGGTGAGGGTGAACTCCAACCAGAAGCTGGTGGGCTTCATCAGTGCCATCCCTGCCAACATCCGCATCTATGACCAGTCAGTGAATATGCATCATGCTCTTGTTCACACACTTTTATTACTCCCGTACACTAGTATTTTAAATAATTAATATTACATTCCTATTGTTAGCTATATTATCTCCTTGATTATATCCTTTCCTGTGTTAATTTGCTGTAAGAAGTCAGACGTTAAGAGGAGGCCTTACTCACTCTAGACTATTTTTGTCATTTAGAAACAAGAAGATGGTGGAGATCAACTTCCTGTGCGTCCACAAGAAGCTGCGCTCCAAGCGGGTAGCGCCAGTCCTGATCCGAGAGATCACCAGACGGGTCAACCTGAAGGGCATCTTCCAGGCTGTCTACACCGCTGGCGTGGTACTGCCCAAACCTGTGGGCACCTGCAGGTGGGTCACTGAGAGGCACACCCACCAACCACACCAGACATAGATCCATCCAACCAAATTCATATTTTATCAAACACAAAAACAAAGTGAAAAGTGGTTATAAAATCTGTTATCTGTATAGGTACTGGCATCGCTCTCTGAACCCACGCAAGCTGATCGAGGTGAAGTTCTCTCACCTGAGCCGGAACATGACTATGCAACGCACCATGAAGCTGTACCGTCTGCCTGAGGTGAGTCAGTGAGCAAAGTGCCATCTAGAGGCTGTCCTCTGCACAACACCCAACCGCTCAGCCATCACATGATGCCTCTATTTGAAATGTCTATTGTGTTGACATAAAACTCTCCATTTGAAAAGGATTACCATAACCTTCCATCTCCTTCTCTCCAGGCCCCAAAGACGTCTGGCTTGCGGCCGATGACCAGGAAGGATGTTCCGGCTGTGCATCGCCTGCTCCTGGAGTACCTGAGCCAGTTCCACCTGGCCCCCGTCATGAGCCCCGAGGAGGTGGAGCACTGGCTGCTGCCCCAGGAGAACATCATCGACACCTACCTGGTCGTGGTCAGTACCATTGTTAAAACGTACACTACCGTAGACACCTATAACGTTACACATTACAACACCATACACACCTAGTATATGATATACACTTAGTAGACCATTAGACATTACCATATATGGACACCTATCCAGATACCCTCTATAGACGCTTCACTGGCGGAGACATCTACCTTTAGACAACATTGTTCACCTTATGTCACCTTAATTTCACACATCTCAAATGGAGTGAATTTTTTAAGTTGGTGACTTATGTTGGAGGATGTGTCTTCTCTCCCTGTGGCAGACGTCTGGGGGCAAGGTGACAGACTTCCTGAGCTTCTACACACTCCCCTCTACTATCATGAACCATCCAGTGCACCGCAGCCTCAAGGCAGCCTACTCCTTCTACAACGTGCACACCACCACCACCCTGCTGGACCTGATGTCTGACGCACTCATTCTGGCCAAGTCGGTGAGTTGGTCCTCCTGGGTCAGACGACTGGAGGTCAAATGGGAGATGAATTTGGGTACCAGGTCAAATACTTACTGTGTACAATGAGTATACCAACATTTCCCGTCAGAACAGCCTGAATTTGTCAGGGCATGGACTCTACAAGGTGTCAAAAGCGTTCCACAGGGATGCTGGCCCATGTTGACTCCAATGCATCCCAAAGTTGTGTCAAGTTGGTTGGATGTCCTTTGGGTGGTGGACTATGCATGATACACACTGGAAACTGTTGAGCATGAAAAACCCAGCAGCATTGCAGTTCAAGACACAAACCGGTGCGCTTGTTACCTACTACCATACCCCGTTCAAAGGCACTTACATCTTTTGTCTTGCCCATTCACCCTCTGAATGGCACATACACAATCCATGTCTGAATTGTCTCAAGGCTTACAAATCCTTATTTAACCTGTCTCCTCCCCTTCATCTACACTGAAGTTGATTTAACAAGGGGCATCAATAAGGGATCATAGCTTTCACCTGGTCAGTCTGTCATGGAAAGCGCAGGAGTTCTTAATGTTTTGTGTCCTCAGTGTATAATTCACCTTTATCTAACTCAATCCCTCTCCCCCATCTCTCTCCGTATCCCCCTCTCTCATCCATATCTATTGTCAATATCCAGAAAGGGTTTGACGTTTTCAATGCACTGGACCTGATGGAGAATAAGACTTTCCTGGAGAAGCTGAAGTTTGGCATCGGAGACGGAAATCTACAGTATTATCTGTACAATTGGAAGTGTCCTAGCATGGGGTCAGAGAAGGTGCGTCATGATGCCCATAGTTCATATTTACTGATAGTTCAGTCAGTTCCTAGAGTGATTACTATTTTTCACATTGATATCAATTATCCATGGTAATATGATGATAATGAAACAGTGTTTTGTGTTACCTAGACTGTACTGTAAACCAATGGGTCATTAGATCATGCCTATGGAGATATGCACCACTAAGAGCTAAATATTTTTTTTCTGGTACAAAAGGAGGAAGTGTTATAAATGAGAGAGGGAACTGTTGACTTGATTATCTTGTTATCGCAGTTAAGCCAGGCAGAGAAGTATACAGGCTTCACAGATGTCATCGTGTGTTCTCATTTGAACTTCTGGTGAAACTATCATAAGCTTCCCTTTTCTGTGGTTCACAGGTTGGCTTGGTACTACAGTGACACCCCTCTTCACCCCATCCCCACTGAGCTTCACAGTTAGGCCAGGAGACCACACAATGCACTGACCACCTGACAGATGGACCGATGGACTTCCTTCTTCAGGAAAGAGAACCCACCGCCCATTTTAACTTTTTGACCTTTGAACTTTGACCTGCACTACCGCTGCCAGGCAGGGAGTCGGGGTAGTTGGTCCTTCTCCACACTCACTCTCTCTCCCTCCCATCACATGGACCTTAAGCCATTGTAGTTACCATCCCATATAACAATTTGAAGTCTGTAATGATTGTACCAGAAATCATATAAACACACTGCACAATTCACCATATAACACACACACACACGTATAACTACACAACATACATGTACAGTAAGACAAACATGACAGGAAAATTATACTAACACATACTCACTAGACGCTAACATTGTATTAACCTTCATGTGTGCGACACGCTTTTGCAAAACAAATCTCATCATCCCCAAAGTAAAGTTTTAGAGAGAAATCTAAACAATCAAAAACATTTAAAAAGGAAGAAAAATAAATAAGGTAATATCCAAAGTGGACACGACAAGGGCTTCTATCAATGTTATTTCTTCTCTCGATACTGAGGCTTGAACCTGCAGATTTACTATCAACCCCTCAATTTTCTTCACTGTAGGCATTCTAGAGTTCCCTCTGTACACAGCTGACTGAGGGGTAAATGAGGGGTTTTGTCCTTCATCTTTTTTTAAATATCTATTTTTTGTCCCATCTGTACTAACTGCCGTGACCCATTCAGAAGCCCTGTTCAGAAGAAAATACAACGGTTACTGTTAAATGGAACAGCTGTCATCACCAAGAACTTAACAATGTGGAGTAGTTCAGACATTTTTTAAAAGTTTTTTTAAAAGTTGAGGCCGGGAGAGCAGATATCTGGAGGGGGAATGGTTGGGGTGGGGGCTGCTGAGAGGGGACACGGGAGGGACTGGATACTGTTTGTGGGTATAACACCTCTGGAATTGAGAATCGAAACTGTCAGATTTTGGGACCTGGGCCAGGGAGGGGGCTGGATAACACCCAAGTAAACATTTTGTTTTTATGTAGAGTGTTGGATGGGATGCATACCGAATGGAAAAACGGGTCTCATGGTTTTATGATGCAGGAAAACAAATGTGAAGATGCAGGGGAATTTTTGTGCAAAATAAAAGATAGAAGTTGCTGTGAGGTTTTGTAATGGTTTCTCTCAGGTGATCTCTATCCTTTAGTTTATCATGAGGATGTTCACTGGGTTAGTTCTGCATTACCCATCACCCCTTGGTGGTCAAATTCTACTTAAGTGGTGTGACTCCGAAATCAGTCAAAACAATTAATTTGGATTCTTGTTATACTTGTATTCTTGTTCTGTAAATAATTTCCCATGAACCATTTGGTTTGAGTTTGCTATTTTAGTGCAGACATAAAGGTTATGACTTTCAAAGGAATTTAACAGAAAATTGCCATCGATAAAATGCATTTGTGTTCGTTGTCCTTAGCTTATTCCTGCTCATACCATAACCCCACCCCCACCATGGGGTACTCTGTTCACAACGTTGACATCAGCAAACTGCTGCTCGCCCACACAACGCTATACACGTGGTCTGTGGTTGTGAGGCCAGTTGGATGTACTGCCAAATTCTCTAAAACGACATTGGAGGAGGCTTATGGTAGAGAAACACGCTCCCTCAACTTGAGACATCTGTGGCATTGTGTTGTGTGATAAAATTGCACATTTTAGAGTGGCCTTTTATTGTCCCCAGCACAAGGTGCATCTGTGTAAAGATCATGCTGTTTAATCAGCTTCTTGTTATGCAACACCTGTCAGGTGGATGGATTATCTTGGAAAAAGAGAAATGTTCACTAACAGGGATGTAAACAAATTTGAGCACAACATTTGAGAGAAATAAGCTTTTTGTGCGTATGGAACATTTATGTGATCTTTTATTTCAGCTCATGAAACAGCACACTTTACATCTTGTGTTTATTTTTGTTTGTGTATATTTGATAATATCATCTAATTTACCTCTCATGGAAATATAAAATCTGTAAGGCACTACACACTCCAATTTACATTTACATCATTTAGCAGACGCTCTTATCCAGAGTGACTTACAAATTGGTTCATTCAACTTATGATAGCCAGTGGGACAACCACTTTTCTTTTTTTTTTTTGTTTCTTTTTTTTTGTGGGGGAGTAGAAGGATTACTTTATACTATTCCAGGTATTCCTTAAAGAGGTAGGGTTTCAAGTGTCTCCGGAAGGTGGTCAGTGACTCCGCTGTCCTGGCGTCGTGGGGGAGCTTGTTCCACCATTGGGGTGCCAGAGCAGCGAATAGCTTTGACTGGGCTGAGCGGGAACTGTGCTTCCGTAGAGGTAGGGGAGCTAGCAGGCCAGAGGTGGATGAACGTAGTGCCCTCGTTTGGGTGTAGGGTCTGATCAGAGCCTGAAGGTAAGGAGGTGCCATTCCCCTCACAGCTCCGTAGGCAAGCACCATGGTCTTGTAGTAGATGCGAGCCTCAACTGGAAGCCAGTGGAGTGTGCGGAGGAGCGGGGTGACGAGAGAACTTGGGAAAGTTGAACACCAGACGGGCTGCAGCGTTCTGAATAAGTTGTAGGGGTTTAATGGAACAGGCAGGGAGCCCAGCCAACAGCGAGTTGCAGTAATCCAGACGGGAGATGACAAGTGACTGGATTAGGACCTGTGCCGCTTTCTGTGTAAGGTAGGGTCGTACTCTGCGAATGTTGTAGAGCATGAACCTGCAGGATCGGGTCACCGCTTTGATGTTAGCGGAGAACGACAGGGTGTTGTCCAGGGTCACGCCAAGGTTCTTTGCACTCTGGGAGGAGGACACAATGTAGTTGTTAACCGTGATGGTGAGATCATGGAGCGGGCAGTCCTTCTCCGGGAGGAAGAGCAGCTCCGTCTTGCCGAGGTTCAGCTTGAGGTGGTGATCCGACATTCACACTGATATGTCTGCCAGACATGCAGAGATGCGATTCGCCACCTGGTTATCAGAAGGGGAAAGGAGAAAATTAATTGTGTGTCGTCTGCGTAGCAATGATAGGAGAGGCCATGTGAGGATATGACAGAGCCAAGTGACTTGGTGTATAGAGAGAATAGGAGAGGGCCTAGAACTGAGCACTGGGGGACACCAGTGGTGAGAGCACGTGGTGCGGAGACAGAAAGGAGTGACCTGTCAGGTAGGATGCAATCCAAGAGTGAGCGGCGCCAGAGATGCCCAACTTGGAGAGGGTGGAGAGGAGGATCTGATGGTTCACAGTATCAAAGGCAGCGGATAGGTCTAGAAGGATAAGAGCAGAGGAGAGAGAGTTAGCTTTAGCAGTGCGGAGAGCCTCCGTGACACAGAGAAGCGCAGTCTCAGTTGAATGACCAGTCTTGAAACCTGACTGGTTTGGATCAAGAAGGTCATTCTGAGAGAGGTAGTAGGAGTGTTGGCTAGAGACGGCATGCTCAAGAGTTTTGGAGAGAAAAGAAAGAAGGGATACTGGTCTGTAGTTGTTGACATCGGAGGGATCAAGTGTAGGTTTTTTGAGGAGGGGTGCAACTCTCGCTCTCTTGAAGACGGAAGGGACATGGCCAGCGGCCAAGGATGAGTTGATGAGCGAGGTGAGGTAAGGGAAAAGGTCTCCGGAAATGGTCTGGAGAAGAGAGGAGGGGATAGGGTCAAGCGGGCAGGTTGTTGGGCGGCCGGCCGTCACAAGTCGCAAGATTTCATCTGGAGAGAGAGGGGAGAAAGAAGTCAAAGCATAGGGTAGGGCAGTGTGAGCAGGACCAGCGGTGTCATTTGACTTAATAAATGAGGATCGGATGTCGTCAACCTTCTTTTCAAAATGGTTGACGAAGTCATCCACAGAGAGGGAGGAGGTGGAGGATTCAGCAGGGAGGAGAAGGTGGCAAAGAGCTTCCTAGGGTTAGGCAGAGGCTTGAAATTCAGAGTGGTAGTGGCTTTGGCAGCGGAAACAGAGGAAGATAATGTAGAGAGGAGGGAGTGAAAAGATGGCAGGTCCGCAGGGAGTCTAGTTTTCCTCCATTTCCGCTCGGCTGCCCGGAGCCCTCTTCTGTGAGCTCGCAATGAGTCGTCAAGCCACGGAGCAGGAGGGGAGGACCGAGCCGGCCGGGAGGATAGGGGACATAGAGAGTCAAAAGATGCAGAAAGGGAGGAGAGGAGGGTTGAGGAGGCAGAATCAGGAGATCGGAGGGAGAAGGATTTAGCAGAGGGAAGAGGAGAGAGTAGCGGGAGAGAGAGAGCGAATGTTGCGACGGCACATTACCATCTGAGTAGGGGCAGAGTGAGTAGTGTTGGAGGAGAGCGAGAGAGAAAAGGATACAAAGTAGTGGTCGGAGACTTGGAGGGGAGTTGCAGTGAGATTAGTAGAAGAACAGCATCTAGTAAAGATGAGGTCAAGCGTATTGCCTGCCTTGTGAGTAGGGGGGGACGGTGAGAGGGTGAGGTCAAAAGAGGAAAGGAGTGGAAAGGAGGCAGAGAGAAATGAGTCAAAGGCAGACGTAGGGAGGTCTTTCATATCATAGGTACACTTCAACTGTGAGAGACGGAATCTAAAACAAAAATCCAGAAAATCACAATGTATGATTTTTAAGTAATTAATTTGCATTTTATTGCATGACATAAGTATTTGATCACCTACCAACCAGTAAGAATTCCGGCTCTCACAGACCTGTTAGTTTTTCTTTAAGAAGCCCTCCTGTTCTCCACTCATTACCTGTATTAACAGCACCTGTTTGAACTCGTTACCTGTATAAAAGACACCTGTCCACACACTGAATCAAACAGACTCCAACCTCTCCACAATGGCCAAGACCAGAGAGCTGTGTAAGGACATCAGGGATAAAATTGTAGACCTGCACAAGGCTGGGATGGGCTACAGGACAATAGGCAAGCAGCTTGGTGAGAAGGCAACAACTGTTGGCACAATTATTAGAAAATGGAAGAAGTTCAAGATGACGGTCAATCACCCTCGGTCTGGGGCTCCATGCAAGATCTCACCTCGTGGGGCATCAATGATCATGAGGAAGGTGAGGGATCAGCCCAGAACTACACCACAGGACCTGGTCAATGACCTGAAGAGAGCTGGGACCACAGTCTCAAAGAAAACCATTAGTAACACACTACGCCGTCATGGATTAAAATCCTGCAGCGCACGCAAGGTCCCCCTGCTCAAGCCAGCGCATGTCCAGGCCCGTCTGAAGTTTGCCAATGACCATCTGGATGATCCAGAGGAGGAATGGGAGAAGGTCATGTGGTCTGATGAGACAAAAATAGAGCTTTTTGGTCTAAACTCCACTCGCCGTGTTTGGAGGAAGAAGAAGGATAAGTACAACCCCAAGAACACCATCCCAACCGTGAAGCATGGAGGTGGAAACATCATTCTTTGGGGATGCTTTTCTGCAAAGGGGACAGGACGACTGCACCGTATTGAGGGGAGGATGGATGGGGCCATGTATCACGAGATCTTGGCCAACAACCTCCTTCCCTCAGTAAGAGCGTTGATGTTGGGTCGTGGCTGGGTCTTCCAGCATGACAACGACCCGAAACACACAGCCAGGGCAACTAAGGAGTGGCTCCGTAAGAAACATCTCAAGGTCCTGGAGTGGCCTAGCCAGTCTCCAGACCTGAACCCAATAGAACATATTTGGAGGGAGCTGAAAGTCTGTATTGCCCAGCGACAGCCCCGAAACTTGAAGGATCTGGAGAAGGTCTGTATGGAAGAGTGGGCCAAAATCCCTGCTGCAGTGTGTGCAAACCTGGTCAAGACCTACAGGAAACATATGATCTCTGTAATTGCAAACAAAGGTTTCTGTACCAAATATTAAATTCTGCTTTTCTGATGTATCAAATACTTATGTCATGCAATAAAATGCAAATTAATTACTTACAAATCATACAATGTGATTTTCTGGATTTAAGTTTTAGAGTCCGTCTCTCACAGTTGAAGTGTACCTACGATAAAAATTACAGACCTCTACATGCTTTGTAAGTAGGAAAACCGGCACAATCGGCAGTGTATCAAATACTTGTTCTCCCCACTGTATGTGGTGACACTGCAGCATACACCCAAGCCTTGATGACAGCTTTGTTACTCTTGCCATTCTCTCAACCAGCTTCACCTGGGATGCTTTTCCAACAGTCTTGAAGGAGTTCCCACATATGCTGAGCACTTGTTGGCTTCTTTTCCTTCACTCTGCCGTCTGACTCATCCCAAACCATCTCAATTGGGTTGAGGTCGGGGGATTGTGGAGACCAGGTCATCTGATGCAGCACTCCATCACTCTCCTTCTTGGTAAAATAGCCCTAACACAGCCTGGAGGTGTGTTGGGTCATTGTCCTGTTGAAAAACAAATGATAGTCCCACTAAGCTCAAACCAGATGGGATGGCGTATTGCTGCAGAATGCTGTGGTAGCCATGCTGGTTAAGTGTGCCTTGAATTCTAAATAAATCACAGACAGTGTCACCAGCAAAGCATCCCCACACCATAACACCTCCTCCATGCTTTACGGTGGGAAATACATGTGCGGAGATCATCCATTCACCCACACTGTGTCTCACAAAGACACGGCGGTTGGAACCAAAAATCTCCCAATTTGGACTCCAGACCAAAGGACAAATTTCCACCGGACTAATGTCCATTGCTTGTGTTTCTTGGCCCAAGCAGGTCTCTTCTTCTTATTGGTCTCCTTTAGTAGTGGTTTCTTTGCAGCAATTCGACCATGAAGGCCTGATTCACACAGTCCCCTCTGAACAGTTCATGTTGAGATGTGTCTGTGACTTGAACTCTGTGAAGCATTTATTTGGGCTGCAATTTCTGAGGCTGGTAACTCTAATGAACTTATCCTCTGCAGCAGAGGTAACTCTGGGTCTTCCATTCCTGTGACGGTCTTCATGAGAGCCAGTTTCATCATAGCGCTTGATGGTTTTTGCGACTGCACTTGAAGAAACTTTCAAAGTTCTTGACATTTTCCGGATTGACTGACCTTCATGTCTTAATGTAATGATGGGCTGTTGTTTCTCTTTGCTTATTTGCGCTGTTCTTGCCATAATATGGACTTGGTCTTTTACCAAATAGGGCTATCTTCTGTATACCACCCCTACCTTGTCACAACACAACTGATTGGCTCAAACGCATTAAGAAGGAAAGGAATTCCACAAATTCACTTTTAACAAGGCACACCTGTTAATTGAAATGTATTCCATGTGACTACCTCATGAAGCTGGTTGAGAGAATGCCAAGAGTGTGCAAAGCTGTCATTAAGGCAAAGGGTGGCTACTTTGAAGAATCTCAAATATAAAATCTATTTTGATTTGTTTTAACACTTTTCTGGTTACTACATGATTCCATATGTGTTATTTCGTAGTTTTGATGTCTTCACTATTACTCTACAATGAGTAGGTGTGTCCAAACTTTTGACTGGTACTGAAAAATACTGAAAATACTGAAAACAAAGTTGAAAATGTAATTGCATTCCCTCATTGATAGTTATCACGATCCACAGAACAAAAAATAATCATGTTCCCTTTAAATCTTCTTTACAATATCTTAGGTTTTTAATAAATTACATGGTTCGAACACAACATTACAACATCATGAGAATCATTCCTAATAAGGACATAGTGAAAAATATAAATGAAGATGCATTGATGTAATTGTAGTGTTGTAAAACAACTTTTTTGCTCTCTCCCTCTCAGTTATAAAGCATCCTACCTTCCTCACCAACCACCCCTGTCCTTGTATCGGTATCATGAAAAGGATGGACATGGACTCCAGCATATATACAGTGAGGGAAAAAAGTATTTGATCCCCTGCTGATTTTGTACGTTTGCCCACTGACAAATAAATGAACAGTCTATAATTTTAATGGTAGGCTTATTTGAACAGTGAGAGACAGAATAACAACAACAAAATCCAGAAAAACGCATGTCAAAAATGTTATAAATTGATTTGCATTTTAATGAGGAAAATAAGTATTTGACCCCCTCTCATTCAGAAAGATTTCTGGCTCCCAGGTGTCTTTTATACAGGTAACGAGCTGAGATTAGGAGCACACTCTTAAAGGGAGTGCTCCTAATCTCAGTTTGTTACCTGTATAAAAGACACCTGTCCACAGAAGCAATCAATCAATCAGATTCCAAACTCTCCACCATGGCCAAGACCAAAGAGCTCTCCAAGGATGTCAGGGACAAGATTGTAGACCTACACAAGGCTGGAATGGGCTACAAGACCATCGCCAAGCAGCTTGGTGAGAAGGTGACAACAGTTGGTGCGATTATTCGCCAATGAAGAAACACAAAAGAACTGTCAATCTCCCTCGGCCTGGGGCTCCATGCAAGATCTCACCTCGTGGAGTTGCAATGATCATGAGAAAGGTGAGGAATCAGCCCAGATCTACACGGGAGGATCTTGTCAATGATCTCAAGGCAGCTGGGACCATAGTCACCAAGAAAACAATTGGTAACACACTACGCCGTGAAGAACTGAAATCCTGCAGCGCCCGCAAGGTCCCCCGCTCAAGAAAGCACATATACAGGGCCGTCTGAAGTTTGCCAATGAACATCTGAATGATTCAGAGGAGAACTGGGTGAAAGTATTGTGGTCAGATGAGACCAAAATCGAGCTCTTTGGCATCAACTCAACTCGCCGTGTTTGGAGGAGGAGGAATGTTGCCTATGACCCCAAGAACACCATCCCCACCGTCAAACATGGAGGTGGAAACATTATGTTTTGGGGGTGTTTTTCTGCTAAGGGGACAGGACAACTTCACAGCATCAAAGGGACGATGGAGGGGCTATGTACCGTCAAATCTTGGGTGAGAACCTCCTTCCCTCTGCCAGGGCATTGAAAATGGGTCGTGGATGGGTATTCCAGCATGACAATGACCCAAAACACACGGCCAAGGCAACAAAGGAGTGGCTCAAGAAGAAGCACATTAAGGTCCTGGAGTGGCCTAGCCAGTCTCCAGACCTTAATCCCATAGAAAATCTGTGAAGGGAGCTGAAGGTTCGAGTTGCCAAACGTCAGGCTCAAAACCTTAATGACTTGGAGAAAATCTGCAAAGAGGAGTGGGACAAAATCCCTACTGAGATGTGTGCAAACCTGGTGGCCAACTACAAGAAATGTCTGACCTCTGTGATTGCCAAAAAGGGTTTTGCCACCAAGTACTAAGTCATGTTTTGCAGAGGGGTCAAATACTTATTTCCCTCATTAAAATGCAAATCAATTCATAACATTTTTGACATGCGTTTTTCTGGATTTTTTGTATTTAGTCAGCCACCAATTGTGCAAGTTCTCCCACTTAAAAAGATGAGAGAGGCCTGTATTTTTCATCATAGGTACACGTCAACTATGACAGACAAAATGAGAAAAAAATATCCTGAAAATCACATTGTAGGATTTTTAATGAATTTATTTGCAAATTATGGTGGAAAATAAGTATTTGGTCAATAACAAAAGTTTCTCAATACTTTGTTATATACCCTTTGTTGGCAATGACACATGTCAAACGTTTTCTGTAAGTCTTCACAAGTTTTTCACACACTGTTGCTGTTATTTTGGCCCATTCCTCCATGCAGATCTCCTCTAGAGCAGTGATGTTTTGGGGCTGTCGCTGGGCAACACGGACTTTCAACTCCCTCCAAAGATTTTCTATGGGGTTGAGATCTGGAGACTGGCTAGGCCACTCCAGGACCTTACAGGTCTTGAAGCCAGTCCTTCTTTGCCCGGGCGGTGTGTTTGGGATCATTGTCATGCTGAAAGACCCAGCCACGTTTCATCTTCAATGCCCTTGCTGATGGAAGGAGGTTTTCACTCAAAATCTCACGATACATGGCCCCATTCATTCTTTCCTTTACACGGATCAGTCGTCCTGGTCCCTTTGCAGAAAAACAGCCCCAAAGCATGATGTTTCCACCCCCATGCTTCACAGTAGGTATGGTATTCTTTGGATGCAACTCAGCATTCTTTGTCCTCCAAACACGACGAGTTTAGTTTTTACCAAAAAGTTATATTTTGGTTTCATCTGACCATACGACATTCTCCCAATCCTATAATAATAATAATAATAATAATATGCCATTTAGCTGACGCTTTTATCCAAAGCGACTTACAGTCATGCGTGCATACATTTTTTTTGTGTATGGGTGGTCCCGGGGATCGAACCCACTACCATGGCGTTACAAGCGCCGTGCTCTACCAGCTGAGCTACAGAGGACCATCCTCTTCTGGATCATCCAAATGCACTCTAGCAAACTTCAGACGGGCCTGGACATGTACTGGCTTAAGCAGGGGGACACGTCTGGCACTGCAGGATTTGAGTCCCTGGCGGCGTAGTGTGTTACTGATGGTAGGCTTTGTTACTTTGGTCCCAGCTCTCTGCAGGTCATTCACTAGGTCCCCCTGTGTGGTTCTGGGATTTTGACCCCACGGGGTGAGATCTTGCGTGGAGCCCCATATCGAGGGAGATTATCAGTGGTCTTGTATGTCTTCCATTTCCTAATAATTGCTCCCACAGTTGATTTCTTCAAACCAAGCTGCTTACCTATTGCAGATTCAGTCTTCCCAGCCTGGTGCAGGTCTACACTTTTGTTTCTGGTGTCCTTTGACAGCTCTTTGGTCTTGGCCATAGTGGAGTTTGGAGTGTGACTGTTTGAGGTTGTGGACAGGTGTCTTTTATACTGATAACAAGTTCAAACAGGTGCCATTAATACAGGTAACGAGTGGAGGACAGAGGAGCCTCTTAAAGAAGAAGTTACAGGTCTGTGGGGCCAGAAATCTTGCTTGTTTGTAGGTGACCAAATACTTATTTTCCACCATAATTTGCAAATAAATTCATTAAAAATCCTACAATGTGATTTTCTGAATTTTTTTCACTTAATTTGTCTGTCATAGTTGACATGTACCTATGATGAAAATTACAGGCCTCTCGCATCTTTTTAAGTGGGAGAACTTGCACAATTGGTGGCTGACTAAATACTTTTTTTCCCCACTGTATACAATTTTTAAAACATTACAACACATTCACAACACACTGTGTGCCCTCAGGCCCCTACATTTTACATTTACGTCATTTAGCAGACGCTCTTATCCAGAGCGACTTACAGTTAGTGAGTGCATACATTATTTATTTTCCTCGTGGGAATCGAACCCACAATCCTGGCGTTGCAAACACCATGCTCTATCAACTGAGCTACATCCCTGCCGGCCATTCCCTCCCCTACCCTGGACGACTTGTTCGCCGCCCCATGTGTCTCTTAGTCGTGGCCAGCTACGACAGAGCCTGGATTCGAACCAGGATCTCTAGTGGCACAGCTAGCACTGCGATGCAGTGCCTTAGACCACTGCGCCACCCTACTCCACTACCACATACAGTTGAAGTCGGAAGTTTACAAACACCAGTTTTTCACAATTCCTGATTTTTAATCCTAGTAAAAATTCCCTGTCTTAGGTCAGTTAGGATCACCACTTTATTTTAAGAATGTGAAATGTCAGAATAATAGTAGAGAGAATGATTTATTTCAGCTTTTATTTATTTCATCACATTCCAAGTGAGTCAGAAGTTTACATACACTCAATTAGTATTTGGTAGCATTGCCTTTAAATTGTTTGACTTGGGTCAAACATTTCGGGTAGCCTTCCACAAGCTTCCCACAATAAGTTGGGTGAATTTTGGCCCATTCCTCCTGACAGAGCTTGTGTAACTGAGTCAGATTTGTAGGCATCCTTGCTCGCACACACTTTTTCAGTTCTGCCCACACATTTTCTATAGGATTGAGGTCAGGGCTTTGTGATGGCCACTCCAATACCTTGACTTTGTTGTCCTTAAGCCATTTTTCCACAACTTTGGAAGTATGCTTATGGTCATTGTCCATTTGGAAGACCCATTTGCCACCAAGCTTTAACTTCCTGACTGATGTTTTGAGATGTTGCTTCAATATATCCACATAATTTTCCTAATAATAGATGCCATCTATTTTGTGAAGTGCACCAGTCCCTCATGCAGCAAAGCACCCCCCACAGCATGATGCTGCCACCCCCGTTCTTCACGGTTGGGATGGTGTTCTTCGGCTTGCAAGCCTTCCCCTTTTTCCTCCAAACATAACGATGGTCATAATGGCCAAACAGTTATATTTTTATTTCATCAGACCAGAGGACATTTCTCCAAAAAGTACAATCTTTGTCCCCATGTGCAGTTGCAAACCGTAGTCTGGCTTTTTAATGGCAGTTTTGGAGCAGTGGCTTCTTCCTTGCTGAGCAGCCTTTCAGGTTATGTTGATATAGGACTCATTTTACTGTGGATATAGATACTTTTGTACCTGTTTCCTCCAGCATCTTCATAAGGTCCTTTGCTGTTGTTCTGGGATTGATTTGCACTTTTCGCACTAAAGTACATACATCTCTAGGAGACAGAACGCTTCTCCTTCCTGAGCGGTATGATGGCTGCGTGGTCCCATGGTGTTTGTACTTGTTTGTACAGATGAACGTGGTACCTTCAGGCGTTTGGAAATTGCTCCCAAGGATGAACCAGACTTGTGGAGGTCTTGGCTGATTTCTTTTGATTTTCCCATGATGTCAAGCAAAGAGGCACTGAGTTTGAAGGTATGCCTTGAAATACATCCACAGGTACACCTCCAAATTAGCCTATCAGAAACTTCTAAAGCCATGATATCATTTTCTGGAATTTTCCAAGCTGTTTAAAGGCACAGTCAACTTAGTGTATGTAAACTTCTGACCCACTGGAATTGTGATACAGTGAATTATAAGTAAAATAATCTGTCTGTAAACAATTATTGGAAAAATTACTTGTGTCATGCACAAAGTAGATGTCCTAACCGACTTGCCAAAACTAGTTTGTTAACAAGAAATGTGTGGAGTGGTTGAAAATTGAGTTTTAATGACTCCAACCTAAGTGTATGTAAACTTCCGACTTCAACTGTATCTACAACACAAAATCCATGTGTACTTGTGTGTATAGTGCGTATGTTATCGTGTGTGTGTATGCATGTGTCTGTGCCTGTGTTTGTGTTGCTTCACAGTCCCCGCTGTTCCATAAGGTGTATTTTTATCTGTTTTTTTTTTATTTAATTTTACTGCTTGCATGAGTTACTTGATGTGGAACAGAGTTCCATGTAGTCATGGCTCTATGTAGTACTGTGCGCCTCCCATATTCTGTTCTGGACTTGAGGACTGTGAAGAGATCTCTGGTGGCATGTCTTGTGGCGTATGCATGGGTATCTGAGCTGTGTGCCAGTAGTTAAAACAGACAGCTCGGTGCATTCAACATGTCAATACCTTTCACAAATACAATACACTTTGAGCCAGGAGAGATTGACATGCATATTATTAATGTTAGCTCTCTGTGTACATCCAAATGCCAGCTGTGCTGCCCTGTTCTGAGCCAATTGCAATTTTCCTAAGTCCCTCTTTGTGGCACCTGACCACACGACTGAACAGTAGTCCAGGTGCGACAAAACTAGGGCCTGTAGGACCTGCCTTGTTGATAGTGCTGTTAAGAAGGCAGAGCAGCGCTTTATTATGGACATACTTCTCCCCATCATATGTTTTGACCATAACAGTTTACAATCCAGGGTTACTCCAAGCCTTTGATGACCAGTGAGGACCAACAGGGAGGTGCAGACCCTCAGCAGCTTCTACACCAGGGGTATTCAACTCTTACCCTACAAGGTTTGGTTTTCTGTTCTACCTGATAATGAAGTGCACCCACCTGGTGTTCCAGGTCTAAATCAGTCCCTGATTAGAGGGCAACAATGAAAAAACGCAGTGGAACTGTCTTAGAGGTCCAGAGTCGAGTTTGAGGGTTCTATACCTTCTCTGAGGAGAGCACAACTTGAGAAGCCAGCAGGGGGCTCTGTCAGGCTCTGGAAGGAGAGCTGGTCATCATCAACAGCGAGAAGGAACAGGTACAGTCTAAAATAGATCATCTTAAAACAAAGATCTTTGCAGACACAGAGTACTCCTTCTTCTTTATTTTTCTGGGATAGTCACCTGTTGTAGTGTCCTGGGGTAAGGAAAGATTTTGTGAGTATTTAAACCTCTTCAGCTATTGAGCATACTATTGTTTTCCAAGGACTTTCTTGCAGAGAGGGTTGGCAGCATCGGTGGCTCTTCACTTCACTGGATTGGTCTCACTGATTCATAGAGAAAGGGTACGTGGATCTGGTTGGGTCACACTCCCTTAGTGATCAACCGATCGTAAGCACTTCATCTATCTATAATAGCTTATGCTTGACTATTACAGAAAACCATTTGGTCAGAGCCATATATTTAAAATAAATATATGGCTCTGAGTTTGGCCCCTCTGCAACAAAAGGCTGACTGTTTAATCTAGTTCTTTTACGTTTTTTCCGGTGGCCGGGGGGCTTTTCAAGGTTGTGGCTGTATCCTCCAGATGACTGGCTGAAACACAATCCACGAGGAGAGGACTGTCGTCCACTGGCAAAAATGGGCAGATTTGTCCTGCCTCAACGCTGAAAAGAGCATATGCGAAATGCCATGTTTTCACTAATAGTGTTGTGGGAGACTAAACCTTTGTATAGCAAGCACATTTTCTAAATTAGTATTCTGTTCATTTGGAAATGAGTAAACTGTACACACTTCAAGAATAATGATTTGTCTATTCTCATGTCAGAGATAGATTAAAGTACATTGGCACCACAGATCTAGAATGAGATTCTATATCTATGATTGGCACAAAGTACTGTAACATCCAATGAATGAATGCATTAAATATACTGAACAAAAATATAAACGGAACATGCAACAACAACAAAAATAAATAGGGTAATGGCGTGGATCAGAAAACCAGTCAGTATCTGGTGTCACCACCATTTGCCTCATGCAGCGCGACACATCTCCTTCGCATAGAGTTGATCAGGCTGTTGATTGTGGCCTGTGGAATGTTGTCCCACTCCTCTTCAATGGCTGTGCGAAGTTGCTGGATATTGGCGGAAACTGGAACACGTGGTCGTACACGTTGGTCCAGAGCATCCCAAACGTGCTCAATGGGTGACATGTCTGGTGAGTATGCAGGTCATGGAAGAACTGGGACATATTCAGCTTCCAGGAATTGTGTACATGAGGCCGTGCATTATCATGCTGAAACATGAGGTGATGGCGGCGGATGAATGACACAACAATGAGTCTCAGGATCTCGTCACTGTATCTCTGTGTATTCAAATTGGCATTGATCAAATGCAATTGTGTTCGTTATCCGTAGCTTATGCCTGCCCATACCATAACCTCACTGCCACCATGGGGCACTCTGTTCACAACGTTGACATCAGAAAACCGCTCGCCCACACAACGCCATGCATGTGGTCTGTGGTTGTGAGGCCGGTTGGCCGTACTGCCAAGTTCTCTAAAACGACGTTGTGGGCAGCTTGCGGTAGAGAAATTAACATTCAATTCTCTGGCAACAGATCTGGTGGACATTCCTGCAGTCAGCATGCCAATTGCACGTTCCCTCAAAACTTGAGACATCTGTGGCATTGTGTGCACATTTTAGAGTGGCCTTTTATTTTCCCCAGCACAAGGTGCACCTGTGTAATGATCATGCTGTTTAATAAGCATCTTGATATGCCACACTTGTCAGGTGGATGGATTATCTTGGGAAAGGAGAAATGCTCACTAACAGGGATGTAAACAAATGTGTGTACAACATTTGAGAGAAATAAGCATTTTGTGCATATGGAAAATGTGTGGGTTCTTTTATTTCAGCACATGAAACATGGGACCAACACTTTACATGTTGCGTTTATATTTTTGTTCAGTGTATTTTGTCAACTCTTTCAACCCTGTCAGGGGGCTGGTCAGAGGTATTAACTTTTTATATTTATCAATTAAAAGCAAAGGGATCGAGTCTCTGGGGAACAATGATCTTAATGACTTTTCCTCTCTGCAGTGTCCAGGCAAATGTTCTGTGCAATTTATGACTTCACCTATTTCAATATGAACAATTCATTTGGCTCGATCATTGGCACCATTACTGCTGAACAATTACAGTCAAATCTCTGTACACTGACTGGCTTCACACCGTTCTCTTCTATGACGCTTGTTACCTCTTGCTGATGACGTTTTATTTAGGGGACGATAGCTAACTAGAATCGATAGCTAACTAGAATCGATAGCTAGCTAGCTAGAACACGTCAAAATGTATATATTAATGTTTTACGCACTGTAGCTTTGGGTTAAAGTCCCAATCCCGCGTAGACTCAAGTATTGTTTCGATAATTTGCAGTGAAATGTTGGTGACGTTAACTAGTTGAATTAATCTGTTCATTTCCTGAGATAGCTTGTAGGAAATGATTAGCAAGCTAGATAGCGAGCTTGTTTTGTTGCTAGCAATAATAATGGGAACAACAATGGGAAAGGGGATACCTAGTCAGTTGCACAACTGAATGTATTCAACCGAAATGTGTATTCCGCATAATATGGTAGTACTAGTTAGTGATCCAGTTTAGCTAGCTATGTTGACATTGTTTTTTGAGCTGCCAAGATGGCTGTAGTTTTAGGGTAAGTGGCTAATATGATTGTTCTTAGTACAATTTATATTACTCAGTGTGTATCTCTGGTTGAAGCTCCAAGTGAGAGAGGCTTAGAGATGTTGTGGTCATATCAATTATCAGAGAGGAAGCAATAACTTATACTAGAAAATCTGTGACAATACCCAGTTTTGGTGGGGTTTTTAATAGACTAGCTACATACCATCCCATAGAGCCCTAACCAGTGGGTGGTGTCTAAAGTCACAGAGACAGCCAGGTAGAGCTGTGCCAAGATGGATGTCCAGTTGTCCATCAGCTTCCTGAGGGACAGACTGGGCGGGGCCATTGAGGATGCAGTGCGTACAGCAGTGGAGTCTGTGCTGTGTGAGACTGTGCGTCTGTTAACCGGGCTCCAAGGGGACCAGCAGCAGGGACTCTCCTCAGTGCCCCAGGGGGACCAGGACACCCTGGGACTGAAGCAGAGGTTAGAGGCCCCCAGCGGGGGTGACTGGAGGGTGCAGGCTGGGTCTTCAGGGGCATTCTGTAACACAGGACCAAGGGGTAGTGGTGGTGGTGGGCGCGGCAACACTAGGAATCCGATGGGTCAGACCACTTGCTCGACCACCCAAGCATCACAAAGGACCACCGTGGAGCCCCATCCCCTGGAGGTGGTGGAGGACTGTGCTGGACTGCCTGACCCGTTTGACCTTGTGTCGGCTGGGCCAGTGATGGTGGACTTTGAGGAGGGTCAGGGCATGGGGATCCCAGAGGAGTGGGAGCTGATGAACAGAGTGTACAAGACGGAGCACAATGAAGACATGGCCCTTATTGATGGGGATGGTACCACACACTGTAAGTCCTGACTCAATGTAGTGAAAGATGGCTGTGATGTGGTTTTACAGAGAAAATAAAGCTTTAGTGAGATAGCCACTCTTGATTTCTTGATAGTATTTTCATGTAGCCTCGCAAGCTGCTTGATATCGCGAGCTTACATGAATGGTAAACTCGCGAGATCAGGTGGCTTGCTAGGCTACCTCTCATGCTCTTCCTCATTGTTTCCTCTCTGCTAATGTTCAGTTGCAGATGACCACAGGCTGCATGAAGGAGACCAGAGGACTGTGGCTGTGCCCCTGGAGGGAGAGATGGCTGCCAAGCCCCAGGACGCATTGCACCCCTGCTTCAGCCCAGCCAACATCAAAACAGAGCAACCTGAGATAGAGAGATGCTGCATGGCTGAGGAGGCCCTTGCTCTGCCTCTGCCTCTGCCTCATCCTGCCAATGTGAGTAAAGCACATCTACTCAGTCCTCGAACTCCGACCTCACAATCTCATAAACAATATTAGGCACTAAATGTTCACTGGCATATAATGTGAACCTCAGTCCTTATCTTATCTAAACCTGTCATTCTCAGAGTGGTGTGGAGGCTGGTGAGTTTGGGCTAGAGCAGGTGGAGGCTGGTCCACAGGACTTTGTAGGTCGCCTGCGCCTGTGGCTGGAGAAACTGTGTCCTGAGGTGATCCGGGAGTACGAGAGGGAAGGCTGTCTGTGTGAGCTGTCCCGCAGGAAGCTCATTAAGTTCTCTGTGTCCTTCATCGTGGAGGAGTTTGGATTGTGAGGAGCTGATTGTATGTGTGTTTGGGATGAGAAGGGAAGGGACTGAGAGATCAGAGATTTTGCTCTTCTATTTAGACTCAATGTTTTGTGAGTGTTTCTGACATTTCATCTCCTGTCCTTCTCTGCAGCTACCCTACCTCTGCTCAGAAGACAATGCTGGCAGAGCTCATAGTGGAGCTCTTCCCAGGACTCAGGCTCTGTGCACCCTCTGCTGGCATCAATGGCATAGTGAGTTAGTAAATGTATTAGTAGTGTAGGATTCACATGATTCTCAGTTACTGAATAGACAATCATTTTCTCTCCCTGTGTAGGAACACTTGTACGACCCTTTGTCCCGTACGGGTTACATTGAGACGCGCCTACGAAACTCTCGACGCACCCTTGAAGACCACAAGAAGAAGTATGTGCTGAAGAGGCGTCGGCCAGAGCCAGGCCTGGCAGACCCCCCTGGGCCTAGATCGGGGCTCCTGGAGAGCCAGTCCAGTGAGGAGACCCAGAGGTGGGTGGAGCTGATGAAGAGAACCAGGCCACTGACCAGGAACCTGCCTGCCATCCACGGTGCTATGGACCTCACATTCAACGCACGCAGGAGGTGGATCAGCAACACACGGCCTAGTATGAGGGCTGTGTTGGCCGAGTACCCATGTTTTCTTGACGTACCCGCCACGGTGAGTCCAGTCTTCATGGTGAAAGCTACGGATGCTCACTAGACCAGAAAGGCCACAGATAGACTTGTATTAGGGTCATTCCATGTCATTTCAGCCAGCTATGACACCGACCATCTCAAATTATGAAATTGGTTCTGAAGTTAGAAACCGATAAAATTAGCATTCCTGCAACATTATTTTGATTAAATATAATTTGATCTGAGAAATTAAGCTAATTGATTGCACCTAAATTGTCCCTTTTAATTAATAGGAAATATATAATATTTACATTTTAGTACCTAACATCCGATTCGAACAAAACTTTTTTCTAACAATGAGTAAGAAACTGTATGAGGAATCAAAGAAATGGTCAAAAGCCACCCACAGACCCCCCACACTAATCCCATCCCAACAGAGTATACAGTATCAGTTCTCTATGTCTGACGAGTAGTATGGAACTGCGGCTCAAGAGTATTGTTTCTTCATCCTATGTAATGTGTTCTCTGTGAATTTGGTGTGTGTCCCCCTCCTCCCTGTTCAGAGAAATAAGTCATTGAAGTTGTTAGGTTTATGTCCCATCCTACATCCTGATATTATCAGCTTCTGACCACTAGATGGTGCTGTTCCTGCTATTAGGTGATAACCCCCCCCCCTCAATGTTAAAGGGATAGTTCACCCAAACTACAAAATGACACATTGGTTTCCTTACCCTGTAAGCAGTCTATGGACACGGTATGACAGCAACCCATTATTTCGTTTTGTTTGCCTGGCAAATGTTTCAAATGCTAACTTTTCAGCATTTGTGGCACAAATCCAACGCAAGTCAATGGTACCTATATTAGCATTTTTGCGCTTCATATTCAAATCATCTACAGGAAATACCAACATAAAGTGTCTTAATAGGGCGTTGGACCACAATGAGCCAGAACAGCTTCAATGCACCTTGGCATAGATTGTGTGCATAGAAGTGTCTGGAACTCTATTGGAGGTATGCGACAACATTCTTCCACAAGAAATGCCATAATTTTGTGTTTTGTTAATGGTGGTGGAAAACGCTGTCTCAGGCGCCGCTCCAGAATCTCCCATAATTGTTCAATTGGGTTGAGATCTGGTGACTGAGACAGCCATGGCATATGGTTTACATCGTTTTCATGCTCATAAAACCATTCAGTGCCCTATGGATGGAGGCATTGTCATCCTATGGGGGCAAGGCCATGGTAGCCAAAATAATGGCCTGCCCAGCATTTTTATACATAACCCTAAACATGATGGGATGTTAATTGCTTAATTAACTCAGGAACCACACCTGTGTGGAAGCACCTGCTTTCAGTAGAATTTGTATCCCTCATTTACTAATGTGTTTCCATTAATTTGGCACTTACCTGTATAAGTAACATAATTGAGTTACAAAATACATGTTAAAATACTTTAGGCTGATTTTGAACATGAAGTGTGAAAATGCTAATATAGGTACCATTGACTTGAATTTGATTTTTGCCACAAATTATATAAAGTTAGCATTTGAGGCAGTGCCCAACAACCAAAGCATGGGTTGCTGTCATACCTTGTCCATTGACTGCTTACAGGTTAAGGAAACCAATGTAATTTTGTAATTTGGGTGAACTGTCCCTTTTAAAAACCTAATAGCAGGAACAGCACCATCTAGTGGTCAACCTGGTAATATCAGGACATAGGATGGGACGTAAACATAACTTCAATGACACATTTCTCTGAACGGGGGAAGAAACATCACCAAATTCACTGAGAACACATTACATAGGATGAAGAAACAATACTCTGAGCCGCAGCTCCATACTACTTATAGTCCCGTGTAGCTCAGTTGGTAGAGCATGGCGCTTGCAACGCCAGGGTTGTGGGTTTGTTTCCCACGAGGGACCAGTATGAAAATGTATGCACTCACTAACTGTAAGTCGCTCTGGATAAGAGCGTCTGCTAAATGACTAAAGTGTAAAATGTACTTGTCAAACACAGAGAACTGATACTATATACTCATTGTTGGGGTGGGATTGTTGTGGGGGGTCCGTGGGTGGCTTTTGACTATTCCTTTGGATTCCTCATGTCTAAGTCATTGTTAGAATAAAGTTTGGTCCAAATCATATGTTAGTTACTATATTTATTGAATATTATATGAATCCTATAAATTAAAATGGCCAATTTGGATGAAATCAATTAGCTTAATTTCTCAGAGATCAAATTATGTTTCAACAAAATAATGTTGCAGGAATGCTAATCGTATCTGTTTCCAACAACCAAAATGATTTCAGAATAATGAGTCAGTGGGTGTAAAAATCCTATTTTCTGAGGTGGAACGACCCATTGGTGACTAAGTGTATTGGGATCTGAAAGGTGTTTGTTTGTTCAGATTGACCTGGAGTTTGAAAGGATGTTCCCAGGTAAAGGCCACTCCTTCCTGGCCCAGTGGTCATCGTTCGTGTTGCCAAGGGTGTACCAGATCGCAGAGTGCGAGAAACACCCAGACATCTCTGCACTTCTCCAACTGGCTGCCACACAGCAAGGAGGTCAGAGGTTAACTACATTGAATGAAAATATAAAGTGTTGGTCCCATGTTTCATGAGCTGAAATTTAAAAAATCCCTGAAATGTTCCATACACACAAACAGCTTATTTCTCTCAAATGTTGTGCACAAATTTGTTTATATCCCTGTTCGTGAGCATTTCTCCTTTGCCAAGATAATCCATCCACCTGACAGGTGTGGCATATCAAGAAGCTGATTAAACAGCATGATCATTACACAGGTGCACCTTGTGCTGGGGACAGTAAAAGGCCACTTTAAAAATGTGCAGTTTTGTCACATAACACAATGCCACAGATGTCTCAAGTTTTGAGGGAGCTGACTGCAGGAATGTCTACCAGAGCTGTTGCCAGAGAATTGAATGTTCATTTCTCTACCATAAGCTGCCTCCAACGTCGTTTTAGAGAATTTGGCAGTATGTCCAACCGGCCTCACAACCGCAGACCCACGTGTAACTGAGGAATATTTCTGTCTGTAATAAAGCCCTTTGTGGGGAAAAACTAATTCTGATTGTCTGGGCCTGGCAACCCAGTGGGTGGGTCTGGCTGCCAAGTGGGTGTGCCTATGCCCTCCCAGGCCCACCCATGGCTGCACCCCTGCCCAGTCATGTGAAATCCATAGATTAGGGCATAATGAGTTCATTTCAATTGACTTATTTCCTTATATGAACTGTAATTCAGTAAAATCTTTGAAATTGTTTGCATGTTGTGTTTATATCTGTTCAGTATACATGCAATAGACACTTTACAGTCAACCTCCTAATCAACCATTGACAGACTGACTGAAAATCTGTATGATTTACTCAGTGGTAGTGTAATTGGAGAGTAGATTGCTGTGTTTCGTTTTCTTTTTTTTTATGCCAAGTTTCACATATTTGTTCCCCTCTGATTCCTCTGCAGACTCCTACACCCTGACTATGCTGAAGGTCCTGATCTATGTACTACCACCAACAAACACCAGTAGAGCCTCCTTACCCTCCAGGAGCAGTGTCAGGCAGGCCATTCGGTATCTGGTGGACATTGTACCGGTGAGCAACACAGTAATTTTTTTAAATACTTCCTGGTCAGACTGAGCAGTAAACCCAGACATTTCCTCATTGCCATATAGATTAACAATTTGTGAACTATGGGAATTTTAGAAGGAAATTGTTGGCAACTTTAGAAGGAAGGGTAACAATGACTCTTTTTGAATAAATGTAATAGAAAAATCTCCTTGAAAGACCTTTCCTCCTTTGTTCCTCTACAGATGGACACCAAGGTGTCCTCCTTATTCTGTGACCCTACCTCCTTGGAGGGCCCAGAGTCTGTCTCCCACGCTCAGCCCTACATAGTGAGCGTGGGGCCCTTGGAGGCCCCTGGCCGGCAACTTTGCATCGTGTTCCCTGTTGATAGGATGGCAATCCCCCTGCCTCAGGAGGGCCTGAGTAATGCACTGGACAAGCTTTTCAAGCTTCTGCGTGTGTTTGAACTGGGGTACCCAGATCAGCTAGCCTCCCTGTATGGCTTCCTAGAGCACCTGTATGGGCTGGAGATGACCCCACAAGGTAACCATGACTCCCCCAGTGGCAAGGGGTCAAAAGTGCTTGAACTTTTATCACGGCTCCACATGCCCTCCTGACAGATGGCATAGGTCTACACATGAATTGAACTCGCCCCACAGACTTACCTTGTTTTGTTTTTTGGCTATTTTATTCTAGCCATCCTTTACAGAACACATCCTTTACTATGTTCTGGATTTGCCCCAAAATAAAAAGTATGTCAGACTGAACTAAACAATACTGATGGAACACAATGGTGCTATACCTTCATTATATATATTCACTGAATTACTCATTGACAATGCAAATACTTTCATAAAACTAACATCTTGTATGAATTTTCTGTGTGGGGAAATCATACCGTATTTTGTACTTTGAGATACCTTTTCCCTTTTTGCACAATTGCTTTAGTATTTAACTTGCTCATGATACTGTTATGTGGTTTACTTTAAAAAAATAAAAAATAGGAATGTTTTCACTGTCCACTATTTTAATATGTAAAATACTGGTGAAGTACGTAATGGTATAATTTTCTGTCCTGTCACCACATTTATGTAATGCATGACCAAATGATATGTTCTTAGTGAAGTCTGTGTATAATCGGTGGCAGCGGTCTATTAATAAGATGGCCCAGGTTGAACCTGCCTATGGGCCATCACTTGACCAGGCGAAGCCGGTGAGGGAGGAGGGTTGCCCAGCTCAAATCGAACAACCATCTGCGCCACTCCCTTATGTTGTCAACAAGACAGCATGATCCATCGTTAAGAAACAAACATCTATTTTCCATAAAATATATGTTTGAATTGTTAAACTAGTTTTCATTTGGAAGTGAAAACAGAATCCTACTCATTACTCCACATGCTAACCTACGTCACTTTTGTTTAGAGCCGACTTATACTGAACAAAACTATAAACGCAACATGTAAAGTGTAGGTCCCATGTTTCATGAGCTGAAATAAAATATAGCAGTATTTTTCCATATGCACTAAAAGCTTATTTCTCTCAAATGTTTTGCACATCCCTGTTAGTGAACATCTGGCTTCTTCACCTGTGGGATCGTCTGAGACCAGCCACCTGGACAGCTGATGAATCTGAGTAGTATTTCTGTCTGTAATAAAGCACTTTTATGGGAAAAAAACTAATTCTGATTGGATGGGCCTGGTTCCCAAGTAGGTGGGCCTATGCCCTCCCAGGTCCACCCATGGCTGCACCCCTGTCAAGTCATGTGAAGTCCATATATTAGGGACTACTGAATTTATTTCAATTGACTAATTTTCTTATATGAACTCTAACGCAGTAAAATCGTTGAATGTTGCATTTATATTTTTGTTCAGTATATTTTTAGTGAACCCTTTTCCTAACCTCAACTTAATCATCATAACCTGTAACTGCCTCTGTCGCCAGTTTATTTCATGTATTTGCACCTTTTATTATTTAATTTCTTCTGAATTGTACGTTTACAGCAAGACGGAATTAATTATTGGTTCCGCCCGAGTGTTGTCACCCGAGCGCCTTTAGCGACACACCGAGGAAACTTTACCGCAAAAAGCGAATTATTTTTCCACTGTTATCGTGTTTAAGTGCATACTTACAAAGAAAGTATACAGAAGAAGATAAAGGACATTTAAAAGGATGTTTAGCACCTCTGTGTGATAAGCAGCAATGAGTTCTCATGGGTTGACCAGCATTAAAGCCCTGTATTCAAATCAAGACCTCTTGCCTCATGCCTGTCACTGGAGGAGCTACAGTGAGAACTCATCTGCTCTGGATGAGTAGACGAGGAAGACAGTACCAAAGAGCCGTGATCCATGGACAAGAAGGGACATCTCTACATCCAAGAGTGTGCATCTGCTCCTGACATTTACACAGCCGCAGCATCCACAGAAGAATCCAGGCGCCTTACCATGAATCCAGCTGATGCAAAGAAGCTTAAACTATTTCCCACAAGAGACTGACACATTTTTTGCCTTCATATTCATACGGTATAGTTGTGTGTATGTTTAAGTGTTAACTAAGCTACAACCAAGAGACTGAATTTTGCATTTCATAGAACAACGTGATATTGATTTGTGTGAAGTAGATGTGAATATGTTCTAAAAAATAATATTAGTGGTAAAAAATAGTATAAATGTGAATAGCTAATGGGAGCTGAATCACTTAGCTACAGGCCAAATTAGATTTAACCCAAATTTAAGTACACCAAGTAACAATGTCAGAGCCTAGTCTTACCTCTGGGAGAAAGCAGGTTAATGTAGGTGAAAGTATAGAGCAGCAGTGCATAGACATGCAACCACAGGCTACTAAAGGCACAAGAGCTAATGACCACACTTCCTCACAAGAACCACGAAGAAGCCAAAGAGACCGAAAGTTAACAGAAAAGGGCCAAGAACTGTACAATGAGCAAATAAGAAGATTTGCTCACCGTTTCACTGTGAGCTATGAGGAGTGGAAGGCTATTGCTAAAGACGCCAAGCAAGCTTTGAGTGGACAATGCTCAAACAACCTGCTACATGAACACATAAGCAAAATAAGTGCTGCCTCAGAGAATCTGAACATTGCTTATGATGAGTTAAGGCGCATAGACAACCCTGACCATGACACACGTCGCAGAATTGACACCTGTGATGCAGTAACCAGGAAGATCATCCAAACTGCAAAAGATCGTTTGGAGACAGCAGATAACGGTGGAGGAGATGAACAACGAGGCAACAGGGCGACATCGTCTATATTCAAGTCTGTAGCCTCAGACAAGATAAGTATCAAATCCCAATGCACTAAGTCCTCTCATGCTCAAAGCAGCTCCAGACATTCAAGTCGGATTTCTGTTAGCAGACAAGATGCCGCTGCTGAAGTTGCTGCCAATGAAGCTACTCTAGAAGTACTACTAGAACAAGAGCGTTGCATTGAGGAATTGGAAAGGCTTGAAGCTGAAGCTGCAGAGAGACAAAAGGTGCTAGATGCAAAGCGGAGACAACTGGAGCGACTAGAGACAGTTAAAAAGTTAAAGGCTGCTAAGGCACGTCAGCGAGTGTATGATCAGAGTGAGTGCTCAGATAAAGAAATAAGCAGTCTACTCCATCAAAGTGTCTGTATGAAGGAAAAGGAAGAAGTTAAACATGAAAATAATCTGTTGCAGCACCATTCTTCACCACAAGACCGGGCACATTCAAAGCAGGATGACAGCACAGCAGCTCTTGTTAGAGCACTTGCAGAGTCCATCAGTGCAGGTCGTCTTCCTATACCTGAACCAACAATATTCAATGGCGACCCACTCAGATTCAATGACTGGAAGGTTTCATTTCAGACATTCATTGATCGGAAAATATATATTACTTGCGAAAGTATGTGGGTGGACCTGCTAAAAAGGCTATAGAGAGCTACTTCCTGCTTGGTTCAGAGTCAGCCTATCACGCAGCATGGAGGATTCTCGTGGAAAGATATGGAAATCCATTCCTCATAGTCAAAGCATTCAGAGATAAGCTGGAGGCATGGCCCAAGATAAGCTCCAAAGGCAGTATCGAACTTCAAGAGTTTGCTGATTTTCTTCGGAGCTGTGAGGCTGCTATGACTCAGATCAGAGGCCTCGAAGTACTTAATGACTGCAATGAGAACCAGAAGTTACTTGCAAAGCTTCCAGACTGGCTGACCTCGAGATGGAACAGAAAGGTCATAGAAGTGGAGGAAGAAAGTCACACATTCCCAAGCTTCCAGCAGTTTGTAAAGTTTCTCACACGTGAAGCTAAGATTGCAAATAACCCAATAACATCTCTCCATGCTCTGAAACCTGCTGAAGGTGAGCAGATCAAGGTTTTAAAGAACAGAGCTCTCGGAGCAAAGGTACTAGCAACTAACTCAGATGAAAAAGCTTCCTCCACAAGCTGTGTTTTTTGTGAGAAGTCAGGTCACAGTCTACACAAGTGTTGGAAATTTATGAATAAAACCATCTCTGAGCGAGTCAAGTTTGTTCAAGGGATGAAGTTGTGCTTTGGCTGTCTGAAGCCTGGCCATCGCTCAAAGGAGTGTGAAAATAGAAGGATCTGTGATACTTGTGAGAAAGGACATCCAACCTGCCTACACGATAATCGCAGCAAAGAAAGAGGAATGTCAACAAGGACTGATGGAGAAATGGAGAGTGACAAGTCAAGAGAAGGAACGACAGATCGTTCACAAGAGAGGGTGACAAAACCACCACGCGAGGTAACATCTAACAGAGTTATCCAGAATGTTAAAGGCACCCATACATCCTCAGTCATTCCTGTGTGGTTGTCCACTACAAGTAAGCCAAATCATGAAGTTCTTGTGTACGCTCTTCTCGATACACAGAGTGACACGACCTTCATCCTTGAAGAGACCGCAAAGGTGCTTCACACTAAAAATGAACCAGTCCAGTTAAAGCTCTCCACAATGGCTTCAAGAAATACAGTGGTCCCTAGCAGAAGGCTGACTGATCTACAAATAAGAGGATTCTACTCCGATAAGATAATCTACCTGCCAGTAACTTACTCAAGAGAATTCATCCCTGCAAACAGAGATCATATTCCCACACCAGAGACTGCCAAGGCATGGTCTCATCTTGAGCACATTGCAGATGAAATTGCTCCTCTGCAGAGCTGTGACATCGGCCTACTAATTGGCTACAACTGTCCTCAAGCTCTTGCACCAAGACAAGTGGTTGCTGGAGAAGAAAATGAGCCCTTTGCTCAGAGAACAGACTTGGGTTGGAGTGTAGTCGGCTATGGCAACCCATGTCTTGACTTTGGAGATGCCTTTGGAATAAGCCATCAAGTCATTGTGAAGCAAGTGACATCAGTTCTTCCAAATCTCCCAAACGAAGTGCACTATGTCTGTAGAACACAGATCAAAGAAGTAGTCCTTCCAACAGACGTCATCAAGGTGTTGGAATCTGATTTTGTAGAAAGGGCTTCAGAAGATGAACACCTTTCTCAAGAGGATCTCCAGTTCATGTCAATTATGGAGAGTGGCATCAGACTCAAGGATGATGGGCACTATGAAATGCCACTTCCCTTCAAGAAAGGAAGACCAAACTTACCAGATAACAAGGTATGTGGCATCCACCGTCTCAGATGTCTGGAGAAGAAGTTAAAGGGAAATGAGCAGTACTGCAGAGACTATAAGACCTTTATGGATGAGACAGTAGCTTCAGAAGACAACCCAGCTGACCACGCCTCAAGGGGTGTCACAGCAGAACAACTCACAGCTTCTAACTGGTTCACAGGTCCAGACCTTCTTTGGCAAAAAGAGCTACCAACTAGAGTTGTCATGGTGGGAGAGATCGAGAGCAGTGACCCAGAGGTCAAGAAAGCTCAGGTTCATGACACTCAGGCAGAAGAAGCAAAAACAATTTTAGATCGTCTACACAAGTTCTCAGACTGGGCAAGAATGGTGAAGGCTGTTGCCAGACTCAAGCGCCGTGCTAAGGAAATCAAAGGTCTCAAGCCAAAGTCCTGTGAGGCCTCGAACTTGGAGGAAAGGAAAGAGGCGGAGCTGACCATAATCAAGATGGTCCAGGAAGCAACTCTCTCTCAAGAAATTCAACGCCTTAGACATCATAAGGCGACAAAGGTCAAAGACAAAGCCAACCAGTTGCACAAACTATGTCCGTTCCTGGATGATCAAGGTGTAATCAGAGTAGGAGGCCGCTTAGCTAATGCTGCCCTACATCCACATGTGAGGCATCCAGCAGTACTTCCTAGAGACAGTCATGTTTCTGCATTGCTCGTCAAGCACTATCATGAGAGAGTGTACCATCAAGGTCGAGGAATGACTATAAATGAACTCCGATCCAATGGCATATGGATCCTGGGTTGCAGCAAGCTTGTTTCATCCCATATTCACAAGTGCACAAGTTGCAGAAGGTTCCGAAGATGCACAGAGCAACAAAGGATGGCAGACCTTCCAGAAGAGCGGATGGAAACAACTGCTCCATTCACTTACTGTGGAATGGACTGCTTCGGACCATTTCACATTAAGGAAGGAAGAAAGGAGCTAAAGCGTTATGGGCTGTTGCTCACCTGCATGTGTTCAAGAGGAGTTCACATTGAAGCACTTGATGACTTGACCTCAGATGCCTTTATCAATGCTCTGCGTTCATTCATCGCCATTCGTGGATCAGTAAGGCAGATAAGGTGTGATCAAGGGACACACTTTGTCGGAGCAAGGCGTGAGTTCATTGAAGCACTGAAAGAGATGGATCAAGAAGAGCTCAAAGATTTGGGCTGCGAGTTCATCATGAACACCCCTGCCTCAAGTCATATGGGTGGAGTCTGGGAAAGACAAACCGCACTATCAGAAGTGTCCTGGCGTCCATTCTAGAACAGTCGTCCAGACAACTTGACTCCTCTTCCCTACGAACATTTCTATATGAGGTTATGGCGGTTGTGAATAGCAGACCTCTAACCACTGATCATCTGAACGATTCTACCAGTCCAGAGCCCTTGACACCAAACCACATCTTGACCATGAAATCCACAATCATTCTCCCTCCTCCTGGAAAGTTTGTCAAGGAGGATCTCTACCTCCGCAAAAGATGGCGCAGAGTTCAACTCTTAACCAACAACTTTTGGGTACGATGGAAAAAGGAGTATCTCCTGAATCTCCAACACAGACAGAAGTGGACCAAAGATCGCAGAAATGCAAAGGTCGGTGACATTGTTCTGTTACAAGATGCTGCCACACCACGAAACCAATGGAAGCTAGCAAGAGTCATCGAGGTGTATCCTGGAAGTGATGAAAGAGTGAGGAGACTCAAGTTACTCATCAGTGACTCCTCCCTGGATGGAAGAGGAAAGCGTACAGCCAAACCTGTTTACCTGGAGAGACCCATTCAGAAAACAGTTACATTGCTAGAAGCAGACTGATGGTTCTATCATACACTCACACACAGTTTATTAGTTGTTTATTAGGACAGAGTTTCATTTAATTTATTCATGCAGTAGGTTTGTCTCCAAGTTTTAAGAAATCACTTGTGATTTGGTGGGAGTGTAACTGCCTCTGTCGCCAGTTTATTTAATGTATTTGCACCTTTTATTATTTAATTTCTTCTGAATTGTACGTTTACAGCAAGACGGAATTAATTATTGGTTCCGCCCGAGTGTTGTCACCCGAGTGCCTTTAGCGACGCACCGAGGAAACTTTACCGCAAAAAGCGAATTATTTTTCCACTGTTATCGTGTTTAAGTGCATACTTACAAAGAAAGTATACAGAAGAAGATAACGGACATTTAAAAGGATGTTTAGCACCTCTGTGTGATAAGCAGCAATGAGTTCTCATGGGTTGACCAACATTAAAGCCCTGTATTCAAATCAAGACCTCTTGCCTCATGCCTGTCACTGGAGGAGCTACATAACCTAATACGTGAATTCTCCAAACCTGCTGCGAAAAGTCAATTCTGACGTTAATTCGACTAAAGCTGAGCTTTACGTGCAGCCGGCTCATGGCCGGGAGGCAGCCCCCTTCCAAATGGAATGCAATCACTTTTCACCGGGTGGAAACTACACCTCCCGGGCGCCCCGGCCATCTTAATAGAATCCCGTCATAAAATCTGGGCGAATGAGCACTGAGTTTTGTATCAACTGTGGGCGTTGTTTTTACACTACTCAGTAATACCGATGTTCTTTGGCTGAAAACGACGGACATACGACAACAAATACTTTAATTGAACAAATGTGCTACATGTCATGCATGGGAGGGGTCCAAGTGGCACTGAACCACTGCTGACCTTCGCACGCGGAAGTGTGTATCCACTTGCAAAAGTGAGAAGGTGCGCTGATAAACATTCTTAAAATGTGGCTCATTGTAGCAATCGTTTGTCCGGTTCTAGCTGTATTCCTATACAAATATGTGTTCCGTACATCCGGACCAAATCCTTTTGATATTGACACTCGTGAGCCGCTTAAACCATTGGTCACCCAAAAGAAGGAGAAAAACAAAGTTCTGAAGCAGGGTGAGTCTCTTGGACACTAGGCTTGACAGATCACCAATGCATGCACGAAATATAGTTTCCTAGGAATATGTGCCCAAACAGATTTACATTTTGTAATTATTTTTTGGCACCCTTGTCCTGTGTGTGTTTCGAAAGCTATATCATGTTGCGTAATGAAATTGCTCTGTCGTTCACATTTATCGCAAGAGCATTCATTTGAAGGAGGAGAGCAGGTCAGGGAACTATTTCGTCTGTTAGAACGTAAGTCGCTCTGGATAAGAGCGTCTGCTAAATGACGTAAATGTAAATGTGGAACCGCTGACATACCGATTTACAATATTTACAAAGTCACTGATTGTCAAATGCAGTACTGCGTTACAAGCTGGATAAGGCTCCTATACTGCAGTCATGACTGAGCCCATTGTTGAACTGCAATCCACCCCGTATTATATCGTGTTAATAGTTGCTACACACACATTTGTTTCAGTACCATTAGCCAGGTTTTAATCCAATTTGCGACAGATTTTCATGCGAATATTCAAAAATCTGCATAAAATAAATGCGCATTTTCCACCAGACGTGTTTCCATCAAACCGACTTTTTGCGGAATAAAGGCTGTGCGTGATTACGCAGCGCACAAAATTAATTTCTCGCGTAATTAATTTTACCGACACAAAAATATCCCACCATGTCGAACGAACAAATTCTGTCGGCATTTAGCCCTATAAAATTGTACCGGCATTTTAATGTTTCCATTAAAATGCGGTCAATACTTTTTTCATGGGTCAGGTAATTCATCCACATGAAATGGTTAGACGGAAACGTGGTTATAGGGTCTCTTTGCACAGGCCAGGGGATAATATTGATGGAACACAGCGTTATTTGTTTCCTGTAAGAAGCTATAACTGGCAATATCTCAGTGTTAATTGTATATTTTTATTACTCTTCCCTACCAGGTTTCTTGGCCAGTAAAATACCTGAGAAACTAGATGCCATTGTCATTGGCAGTGGAATTGGTGGTCTTGGGGTGGCGGTGCTGTTGGCTAAGGTTGGGAAGCGGGTCCTGGTTCTGGAGCAGCATGATCGGGCCGGAGGCTGCTGCCACACCTTTACAGAGAAAGGCTTTGAGTTTGACGTGGGTGAGAAGGCTCTTATCAGTTTACCTTTCCTTATCTAGAAGGCAGCTATCAGTGTACCTTTCCTTACTCAACGTGGTAGTGGAGATGAACATAGTCTATTTCTGTTGTTGGCATAAACCAGGGATGGGCAACTTTGATGGTGATGGGGTTCTGCATGGAGGCTTGCAGTTCTGCATACCTACAGTACCAGTCAAAAGTTTGGACGCACCTACTCATTCAAGGGTTTTTCTTAATTTGTAGTATTTTATACATTGTAGAATAATAGTGAAGACATCAACACTATGAAATAACACATATGGAATCATGTAGTAACCAAAAAAGTGTTATACAAATCAAAATATATTTTATATATGAGATTCTTCAAATAGTCACCCTTTGCCTTTATGACAGCTTTGGACAATCTTGGCATTCTCTCAACCAGCTTCACCTGGAATGCTTTTCCAATAGTCTTGAAGGAGTTCCCACATATGCTGAGCACTTCTTGGCTGCTTTTCCTTCACTCTGCCGTCCGACTCATCCCAAACCATCTCAATTGGGTTGAGGTCGGGGGATTGTGGCGGCCAGGTCATCTGATGCAGCACTCCATCACTCTCCTTCTTGGTAAAATAGTCCTTACACAGCCTGGAGGTGTGTTGGGTCATTGTCCTGTTGAAAAACAAATTATCGTCCCACTAAGCCCAAACCAAATGGGATGGCATATCGCTGCAGAATGCAGTGGTAGCCATGCTGGTTAAGTGTGCCTTGCATTTTAAATAAATCACAGACAGTGTCACCAGCAAAGCACCATAACACCACCTCCTCCATGCTTCACAGTGTTAAATACACATGCGGATATCATCCGTTCACCCACACTGCGTCTCACAAAGACACGGCGCTTGGAACCAAAAATCTCAAATTTGGACTCCAGACCAAAGGACACATTTCCACCAGTCTAATGTCCATTGCTCGTGTTTATTTTTGTATTTTTTGTTTTACAAAATTGTTTAGGTTATATTTAAAAAAAAATGTTTTTGCTCATGTTTCTTGGCCCAAGCAGTAGTGGTTTCTTTGCAGTAATTCTACCATGAAGGCCTGATTCACACAGTCCCCTCTGAACAGTTGATGTTAAGATGTGTCTGTGACTTGAACTCTGTGAAGCATTTATTTGAGTTGCAATTTCTGAGGCTAGTAACTCTAATCAGCTTATCCTCTGCAGCAGAGGTAACTCTGGTCTTTCTTTCCTGTGGCAGTCCTCATGAGAGCCAGTTTCATCATAGCGCTTGATGGTTTTTGCGACTGCACTTCTTGACATTTTCCGGATTGACTGACCTTTATGTCTTAAAAGTAATGATGGACTGTCGTTTCTCTTTGCTTATTTGAGCTGTTCTTGCCATAATATGGACTTGTCTTTTACCAAATAGGGCTATCTTCTGTATTCCCCCCCTACCTTGTCACAACACAACTGATTGGCTCAAACGCATTAAGAAGGAAAGGAATTCCACAAATTCACTTTTAACAAGGCACACCTGTTAATTGAAATGCATTCCAGGTGACTACCTCATGAAGCTGGTTGAGAGAATGCCAAGAGTGTGCAAAGCTGTCATCAAGGTAAAGGGTGGCTACTATGAAGATTCTCAAATATAAAATATTTTTGGGGGGGGAATTGATCCGCGGGCCTGGCTGCCAGTTGCCCATCCCTGGCCTAAGCTGACAGCATGTCATGGGCTGGCCCTAGCCTGGCTTTGTCTCTGAAGGAAAAATAAGTGAGTTTATGTAAGTGTAAAACTCATTCCACGGAGGGCCGAGTTTTCGCTCCACCCTTGTACTTGATTAATTAATTAAGGTCACTAATAAGTAATTAACTCTCCTCACCTGGTTTTCTAGGTCTTAATTGAAAGGAAAATACAAAAACCTGCAGACACTAGGCCCTCCGTGGAGTGAGTTTGACACCCCTGCTGTAAATGCAAACTATTAATCAATAATACTGTGTCTTATTCGGCCATGTGATGTGAGCTGGACATCCTAAAGATACAAGACACTCTAATAATACAATTAATAAATCAGTCATGCCTCCACCTCAGGTATCCACTACATCGGGGACCTGTTGGAGAACAAGCCCTTCCGCTGCATGCTTGACCAGCTGACCAATGGGCAGCTCCAGTGGGAGCCCCTGGACAACCCGTTTGACCATGTGGTGTTGGGCCCTCCTGAGAACAGGCGCACCTACCCCATCTACAGCGGCAGGAACCGCTTCCCCGACGAGCTGAAGAAGTTCTTCCCTGGGGAGGAGGCGGCCATCGATGAGTACATGAGGCTGGTCAAGGTATGGTGATGTCATCAGTAACATTTTAAATTTGAGTCATTTAGCAGACGCTCGTATCCAGAGTGACTTACAATTAGTGAGTGCATACATTATACATTTTTAACCTCATATACCGTAGACATCAGTTGACATGTGTTTGAATGGAGCAGTCATGGTGATTGTTTGGTATTTGTTGTTTAAGGTAAACTAAGTTATGAGCTTTGCAATATGAATCGACTACTATGCTGCTGCTGGTGCTAATGTTGCTGCTGTTATTGGAATTGGTGGTTTATGCTGACTGCCTCGTGCTGTTATCTGAGCTCAGAACCTTTTCCCTACTTATTTCAGGGATAGGTTGGACTCTTTGCCAAGTGCAGGGAATTGTGAGATTGCACTTTGGCGAAGGGGAGCTACCATCTGGGGACTGGTCTGTAATGGTTGTGTTATCTGTGTTGAGGGCAAGGGTTGTAGCGCCAAAGAGCATAGAGATGGAGTCAATACTGTTTTTCTAACTTTGATGATTAGAGGTTTTACATCGTGCTACCCAGACAACATTGCATCAGAGCACCATGTGTGTATCTGTCTACTTGGTACAGTTCATCTGGAGTGGACGTTTGTTGCTGATAAAGTCCGACAATACTGTCAAGGCAAGCTGACCATGGCGTGCACTTTATCGCAACAACAACCTCATGAGGCTCCCTAAATACTTTTATACTTTTAGATTTTAGAACTGAATCAATGATTAGTCTGTAGATCTTCTTATAGTTTTTTAAATAATTTTTTACTTTACTCTTCAGAATACTTTTTTTTTTTAAACACCACAAACCGCTAAGTGCTTTTTATTTTTGTCTGTCAGTCATCATGCCTTCTGTCTGTCAGTCATCATGCCTTCTATCTGTCTGTCAGTCATCATGCCTTCTATCTGTCTGTCTGGCATCATGCCTTCTATCTGTCTGTCTGGCATCATGCCTTCTATCTGTCTGTCTGGCATCATGCCTTCTGTCTGTCTGCACTGAGTGTACAAAACATTAGGAACGCCTGCTCTTTCCATTATATAGTCTGACCAGGTAAATCCAGGTGAAAGCTGTGATCCCTTATTGATGTAACCTGTTAAATCCACTTCAATCAGTGTAGATGAAGGGGTGGAGAAAGTTTATTTATATTTTTTTGAGACAATTGAGACATGGATTGTGTATGTGTGCCATTGTAGAGGGTGAATGAGCAAGACAAAATATTTAAGTGCCTTTGAACGAGTGATGGTAGTACTGTACGTGCCAGGCGCAGTGGTTTGCATGTCAAGAACTGCAGCGCTGCTGTTTATTTCAAGCTCAACAGTTTCCCGTGTGTATCAAGAATGGGCCACCCCCCAAAGGACATCCAGCCAACTTGACACAACTGTGAGAAGCATTGGAGTCAACATGGGCCACATCCCTGTGGAACCCTTTCGACACCTTGTGGAGTCCATGCTCCGACGAATTGAGGCTGTTCTGAGGGCAAAAGGGGGTGCAACTCAATATTAGGAGGGTGTTCCTAATGTTTGGTATACTCAGTGTATATGTATGCATTCCATCTACAGAAAGCAGGACACAACGTTTGGTTCATGGGTCTGCTGAAGCTTGTTCCTGTCCCCCTGGCCAAGTTCCTGGTGTACACAGGCCTGGCCAATCGTCTGTCATTCTTCTTCCGCATGGCGTCTCGCAGTGTGACCGAGGTGGTCAACGAGCTGACTGAGAACAATGACCTCAGGGCCGTCTTCAGCTACAGCTTTGGCACTTACGGTAGGCTGCTGTAGTTCCTGACAGTGGAGAGCATAACCACAGCCATCTCAAATGATAGGCTGCGTCCAAAAGGGCACCCTATTCCCTATGTAGTTCACTAATTTGTGCCATTTGGGGGACACACACACACAATCTCTCCACATGGACCAAATTAATTCCATCTCTTTTTGTAGTATGTTTGGTTTTATAAGATTCCATTTTGTTGTGTGTAACTGCAGGTAACATGCCCAAAGATGCCAGCTTCTCCATGCACAGCCTGCTGGTCTGCCACTACCTGACCGGCGCCTGGTACCCAATAGGAGGAGCCAGTGAGATCGCCTACCACATGATCCCCATCGTTGAGAAAGCCGGGGGGGCCGTGCTTGTCCGCGCCCCAGTCAACCGCATCCTGTTCAACGACAACAAGGAGGCTATTGGTGAATAGGACTGATTGATTTATTGGTTGACGGGTGAATTGATTGATCACACAGATGGTTTTGACCACCTCTGGTTCCCATGGTTTCAGGTGTGAGCGTGCTGAAAGGTCAGGAGGAGGTCCATGTGCATGCTCCAATGGTTATCTCCGACGCTGGCATCTTCAACACCTACCAGCAGCTGCTGCCCAAGGAACTCCAGGCCATGCCAGGTGGGTGAGGGTATTAAGGTGTGTTAAAGTATGTTCAAGATGGCCGCGTTAAAAATACTGAATTGTTAGTTGACACTTGTATCGATGGCGTTTGTCTAAATGTTGTTTCCTAATCATGTTTCTATGATCTTGTGATGCCTAATCATTAGGGATGTAACGATTCAGTGATACGCATCGGTCCCTGGTTCAAATGTTACGAATCGCCTGTTCACAATACTTTTTGTTGCTCAAATTACTTTCTTTCTGCCTTCCGAAAATACCTCTTGTGACACCTGCTTCCTCTCCTTCAGTGTCGAACTAAGCATGGAGTTATGTTGACAGTCATTGAGCTTCAAGTCATTTTGGATGCCTAACAAACCCAGGCAATATCAGTAGCCTAGTTAAACTGCATGCTTTGCGCGCTGACCATTGAGAGGTAGGCCTATTCCTGATCTGGCACATCTCTGCATCACTTTCAGCTTTCAAATGTTTGTAAAATGGCTTGCGCAATATTAGGCTTTATTAGTTGTGACAACCAATGTAATATTCATGGTTATTTTCTATGCACTGTTGAAAATTGGGTTTTACCGGAATAAAAGTAGCTTAAGCTACCGCCAGAGACACAACTCTCCTCTGGCTATAGGTAGGCTACATGCTAATCCGGGCTTGCATTAGATTTAATTTGATTGTTCAGGTTCATCATCAGCAATAATTTGGGTAGTTTGCTTGAGAAACATTGCCCTCCCCTAACTGATAGTGGGGTGGTAGATGCCAAGTTTCCCTTATGGCATCATTTACACACACACACAACTCCATCAGTTGCAGATTTAAATTTAAGATGAATGTGTTTATGCAACAAATGTTAGTGCATCGAACCACATCGATTCGTTCCTCTAATCAAACCGAATCGCACCGGATCGTTTCCAACTAAAACTTATCGTATCGGAGCCCATGTATCTACACTGAACAAAAATATAAAAGCAGCATGCAACATTTTCAAAAAATTTACTGAGTTACAGTTCATATAAGGAAATCATTCAATTGAAATAAATTCCTTAGGCCCTAATCTATGGATTTCATATGACTGGGAATACAGATATGCATCTGTTAGTCACAGATACCTTTAAAAAAAGGTAGGGGCGTGGATCAGAAAACCACAGTATCTGTGAAATGTTGTCCCACTCAATGGCTGTGCGAAGTTGCTTGATATTGTCGGGAACTGAACACGCTGTCGTACACGTCCATCCAGAGCATCCCACACATGCTCAATGGGTGACATGTCTGGTGAGTATGCAGGCCATGGAAGAACTGTGACATTTTCAGTTTCAAGGAATTGTGTACAGATCCTTGCGACATGGGGCCGTGCATTATCATGCTGAAACATGAGGTGATGGTGGTGGATGAATGGCAGGACAATGGGCCTCAGGAACTCGTCACGGTATCTCTGTGCATTAACATTGCAATCAATAAAATGCAATTGTGTTCTTTCTCTGTAGCTTATGCCTGCCCATACCATAAGCCTACCACCCCCATGGGGCACTCTGTTCATAACGTTGACATCCGCAAACCGCTCGCCCACACGACACCATCTGCCCGGTACAGTTGAAACCGGGATTCATCCGTGAAGTGCACACTTCTCCAGCGTGCCAGTGGCCATTGAAGGCTAGCATTTGCCCACTGAAGTCGGTGACGACTTCGAACTGCAGTCAGGTCAAGACCCTGGTGAGAACAACGAGCATGAGCTTCCCTCAGACGTTTTCTGACAGTTTGTGCAGAAATTCTTCAGTTGTGCAAACCCACAGTTTAATCAGCTGTCCAGGTGGCTGGTCTCAGACGATCCCGCAGGTGAGGAAACCAGATGTGGAGGTCCTGGGCTGGTGTGGTTACATGTGGTCTGTGGTTGTGAGGCCGGTTGGACGCACTGCCAAATTCTCTAAAATGACATTGGAGGAGGCTTATGGTGGCGAAATGAACATTACATTCTCTGCCAACCGCTCTGGTGGACATCCCTGCAGTCAGCATGCCAATTGCACGCTCCCTCAAACCGTGCGACATCGGTGGCATTGTGCTGTGTGACAAAACTGCACATTTTAGAGTGGCCTTTTATTTTCCCCAGCACAAGGTGCATCTGTGTAATGATCATGCTGTTTAATCAGCTTCTTGATATTCCACACCTGTCAGGTAGATGGATTATCTTGGCAAATGAGAAATTCTCACAAACGGGGATGTAAACAAATTTGTACACAATTTGAGAACAATAAGCTTTCTGTGCATATGGAACATTTCTGGGATCTTTTATTAAAGCTCATGGAACATGGGACCAACACTTTACATGTTGCATTTATATTTTTGTTCAGTGTAGATACGAATCGTGTTGAAAGGGAAAGATGCACATCCCTACTAGTCAATAATGTTGTATGATCTTGTGATGCCCTGCAGCCATCCAGAAGCAGCTTGGTATGATGAAAAACGGGGCGGGAGGTCTGAGCGTCTTCCTGGGCCTGACTGGAACCAAGGAGGACCTGGGCCTCAAAGCAGACAACTACTGGATCTTCGCAGAGCACAACATGGATGAACTGTAGGTCCTTCCTCTCTCTTTGTTTAACACTAAATGTTTGGCGTGCCCCCATAGGCCCCACTGTCTAATGATTTACTTTAATTCAACACCTTAGAATTTGTCCTTATTAACATACACTGAGTATACCAAACATTAGGAACACCTTCCTAATATTGATTTGCACCCCCCTCTTTTGCCCTCAGAACAGTCTTAATTCGTCGGGGCATGGACTCTACAAGGTGTCGAAAGCGTTCCACAGGGATGCTGGCCCATGTTTACTCCAATGCTTCCTAAAGTTATGTTGTCAAGTTGGTTGGATGTCCTTTGGATGGTGGACCATTCTTGATACACACAGGAAACTGTTGAGTGTGAAAAACCCAGCAGCATTGCAGTTCTTGACACAAACTGCTGCCCCTGGCACCTACTACCATACTCTGTTCAAAGGCACTTAAATATTTTGTCTTGCCCATTCACCCTCTGAATGGCACACATATAGAATCCATGTCTCAGTTGTCTCAACTTAAAATCCTTCTTTAACCTGTCTCCTCTCCTTCATCTACACTGATTGAAGTGGATTTAACAAGTGACATCAATAAGGGATCGTAGCTTTCACCTGGTCAGTCTACAGTATGTCATGGAAAGAGCAGGTGTTCTTAATGTTTGTATACTCAGTGGATTTTGAGAGAGACCTGTATTACTGTGACATTACATAACCTATGGTACATGAGTCTGTGATAGTGATTCTGTATTTCACTACCTTTTACTTTGTGCATCAAAGATTGTGGTATTACAGTAATCTGTTTGGTAAAAACTAAAATGCAGTGTTGTCAAACAGACAGTATCAGTTCACACTCACTACACTTATTTCACAACATGTTTGGAACCTCAATAGATATTCACACTGTTTAACAAGCACGGTCTATATGTTTTACATCATTGCCAGAATTTGAGAAGGGTGAAGTGTTCTTTACTGTATTGTTAAAGAGCCTACAGTATCTTACTAAACCCATTATTTGGATGTTACAGGGTTGACACCTATCTGAAGGGAAACAGGGAGGAGTCAGCAAAAAGTGTGCCACTCCTCTTTGTGGCCTCTCCATCAGCCAAAGACCCCACCTGGGAGGAACGATCACCAGGTACAGAAACAAGACTAGTGTTGGCACTGATATTCACCATACTAAATTATTTAATTATTTTGATCCTTGGAAATGCATAATCCAATGACTTACTTAACTTATTTAAACCCTTGGCTCCTATAAGGAGCCTAATCCATTGACTAATGTCCTATATCTTACTCGGTTCGGGGCAAGTTTTTCCAGGTTGTACCAGTTGAGTCTGCTCTCGCTATATCGGCCTGGACATCTCCTCCAGGTGTTTCTGGGTTGACCTTTCTTTCTTTTCCCCTGAGGTTTGCAGTGTTGGGTGTTAGGCCCTAGTTTTATTCCTGATGATGTGAGACTGACTGTTATGATGAGTTTCTCGGGTGTTCAAGGATGCAAGAATATAGTTAGACACTTTGTAGAAAGTTAATGCAAATGTTTAATGATCGGTACCGGGTTCGTTACAACAATGACCAGAGCTTTGCCCTTGTTGTTACGAGCTAACTTGAACAAAGGAGACACTACCTTGTATACCTTCTGTTACCCTCTTTTTGGCCTACATCTGGTAAGTCTCCATGGGCACTCCCTGTCTTTGATGTTCCTCACCCTTACCCCAAGTCACTATCCTGCCCATCACTCATGCTATCCTAAACATCACTAATCTACTTTGACATAAGGAATGTAGACTTCATGGCCCCAAACCAATTATCTCGTAACCCTACCTCTGTCCTCACAATACTATGACATGACATCATTACACTGTCTTTTGTTCTTTTATTGTGATATTTTGGATTTACTTCATGGTAACGCAGACGAGACAACAGTTAGGACAAAATACTAAAGACAACATACAACAGGATTCTGTAGTTTTCTATTAGGTACCAGATGGTTGCTCTGTCCATGCTATCAAATGCCTTTTCAAAGTCTGTTAAGTTGATTTGTTCCATTCTATTGACTGTCCAGTGTTGATGCATTAGTGTTGCAATGTGTTCCTGAACCCAGCCTGCTGGTCTCTGATCTACACCATACCAAAACATTTTGTAATTTAGATTCTTGGAAATGCACACATAACTACATTATCTGATGCCATCAGAATGAAGGCTGAACAGACATGTTTCAACCCATTCTTCACAGGCAAGTCCACCCTGAGTCTGGTGAGCTTTGCTAACTATGAGTGGTTTGAGGAGTGGAAGGATGACAAGGTGACCAACAGAGGGACTGATTACAAGGAGCTGAAGCAGATATTCTGTGACTCGATTCTGGAGGTGGTGATGAGTGTCTTCCCCAAGATTACCAAGGACAAGGTAGAGCGTTTAGCCCATTCATACTAAACTCTGGTAGACTGCTTTTTGCAGGAAACTAACATCTCGATGGTGGATGCACTAGTAACATAGACAAGTTTCCTTTCAATTTTGACAAATGGTGTAACTTGAAACCTCAATGGAAAGTAATTGATACCCTGTTCACAATGCATACATCTCCCATTTTTCTCTCTGTCTGTCTTTTAGGTTGAGTTCATCGAGGCTGGAACACCCATAACAAACACACACTACATTGGAGCCCCTAAAGGGGAGATCTATGGAGCAGACCATGGTACTTCTCGTTTCAGCGCTGAGTGCAATGCCACCGTGAGGCCCCAGACACCCCTGAAGAACCTCTACCTCACAGGTCAGTATCTTATACAGCTGATCAGGTCCAAGGATATGTTATAGAGAAGCTATATGTCTATGTTTTTGATAGACTAACAAATGTCTTAGCACTTGGATAAGTCATAAGTTTGACATCAATATTACTAAAGGTCTATATTGGCTCTGGTTTCTACCGCGTGTTGATGTTCTGTGTGCAGGTCAGGACGTGTTTGTGTGTGGCTTTGCTGGAGCGCTGGCTGGGGCTCTCACCTGTGGTTCTGTCATCCTCAACCGTAACCTGCACCTGGATGCCATCGCTCTGGCCAAGAAGACCAAACGCGTCGACACCAAGAAGTTGTGAAGTAACACCACTGACCGCCTCCCTCGACCCGTTGTTGCTCCGGGTGAGGTTTCCCCTAGGTACAGATCTAGGATCAACTTCCCCTCCCCCCAATCCACATTAGTGGGGAAAACGCTAAACTGACCCAAGATCACCGTCTAGGGGCAACTTCACCCTACTCCACCCAGCTCACCAAAGCTTCAATAACACCAGCCTAGGGACAGGCACCATACTCTGGTCCTACATTCAACACAGTGAAAAGATGCCTCAAGATGGTCACTGTGTTACTGTGTGTTTTGAGGGTGTAACTAGATCTCTGCTCTCTCACTGTTAAGGGAAAACAAAATGTGGTCTTCCATACAAATCCATATGTTGTTTTCTCTGAATGCCTAAATTCACAGGCAGCCATATCCATATTTAAACCATTATGTCTTGACTGCTTGAACAGATGAAACAGCACTGAACGTCTAGGAATCTCTCTGTGGATGCTCTCAGCATCAGATCTGTAAATTGAGTTTACAACCAATCGACCTTTGGAAATGATTGCCCAGGGATAGATAGCTTTTTTCATTGGGTTTTCATAAATCAAGTGTGCAGTAAGATGTGATTAACACTTAATATTTTCACTTTTAATATATTGAGAAAAAAAGTGTTGGGTGGAGTAGATTAAGTTACCAATATATTTGATACCAGTACCAATACAACTGCTGCAAACATGTTAATAACGTATCATAACTCAATATACTGTGGATAACAGTGGCTTCTGTCTGAGTTCTCAGACAGTCTTCCAACCAGCTGTGCTAAATTGAGCTATGCAATAATGTAGGATGAAACTAACACCCTCTACTGGTGCAAAAAAGCCATAGCACAACATTGTAAACCATGTTTAAAAGCTCTGTGCTGTAACACTAACCACTGTACATGTCTGAATGCCTCTATTTGAACACAGATGTACAAACTGGATTGTTATGAATGAACATGCCTTGCTTCAAATTAACAAAGTGCATTGCTCTTTATTACACATTGAATACAAAAATATGTTCATGCTGATTATTGAAAAAATGAATTATTCCACTCTGTAAATGTATGGGGAGACTTTGTAACAATAGCACAAACTGTGATAATGAAGGACCTTTTTGTCTAACCTTTCTGTCATCATCCCTTACAATTCTGTTGATACTGTTATCATGGCCTGGCATATTGCTTGATTATTATGATAAAAGTCACAAAATGCATTTACCATTCTTTCATCAACATCCCATGGATAAACTGTGGTGTATTTATTATGAACATGTTGATAATGTGCAAGACATGAGGATGGCACGTGCACAGAGGTCTTCTGCATGTCAGAGGTGATGAGGGATCTGATTAGTTGAGGCGAATTAGGGGCGGTACCAGAATGTTGTCCCTTATAACCATCTTAAAAATGTATGTCATGTCTCTGCAGTTTATGGTGTGAGAACGTGAGTTAATCTTTCAAAATTCATTAAATATTAGCTAGATAAGTGTAGCTAACCGCACCTTGTACAAAGCAGCTTTGAGATTCTCTTTTGGTTAGCTAGCAAGTGGTTCCTAAGTGGTTGCTAGGTGGAGCTGGAGGAAGGTTGATGGTTACTTAGTCAGCTAGCCAGCCAGCTATTATGTCGTGGCAATGCATAAAATCTTTGTCTTGTTTAAAGCTTACTAAACTCTTTCATAATTAAGTTCACTCTTGCATAAGTAGTTCATTTAGCTAGCTAGCTAAATAAGTCTCGTGAACTAACTCTTTCATAATTAAGTTCACTCTTGCACAGGGGCGGTGTGTTCAATAGGGCGATATGGGCGACGCACTGCCAAACGGGAAAAGGAAGGGATTTTTTTTCTAATCAATTATATCACGGCAACAGTAGTTATCGGTGTTGTAATCTAGACGTCTGATCTGCCACAGTGCCACTAAATGTCCAATCAGGCTAAAGTCGTGCTTCAAATGCCCCCCTCCCCCTTTTGGGGCGATTTCAGTCAGGTTGAAAATCGCCCAGAAGTCTGTCATAGACTCCCATGTAAAATCTATTTTTTTCAAATATCAGAGCTTTCAATACAATCTCTATGGGTTTCTGAGGGCTTGCACTTACGCGCTTTCGTCATACGTAACATAACCATGAACGTAACTAAGAAAAGAGCGGGTAGCCTCGTCAATCAATTCACTACTACTATCAAAATGGCTAGGCTTCAGTGCAACTCGATTGTGTCTTTGAAAGAAGTTCCTTTTTGTCGGCGAACAAATGAAGATAAATTGGCAACGAAACAATTAGGACCTCCCAGACCAAATGTAATAATTCAACAGGTTTCTACTAAAGGGGGGAAGTCCTACACCTGAGGATTTTCCAAAAATTGGTACGAACGAAAAACCTGGCTAGCAGGCTGCGATGTAGCTAATGCAGTCTTCTGCTACCCCCTGCTTACTCTTTCACCCTGAAGGCGGCACGGCAGACAGCACCGCTTGGACAGCGACTGGTGTGTAACGGACATGCACCATCTTTCAGGAAAGATTAAGAAACATGAGCTGTCAAAGACCCACATGGATAGCTGTTTGAGATTGTCTGCTTTGGGGAGAGTGAACATTCCCACTCAACTGGATGAGGGATACAGGCTAGCTGTCCGCCGCCACAACGATGAGGTTAGTGTTGATAATCACAAGTTTACTGGAGAACTGAAACTGACAAGGCTGACAAGATAGGACCCTTTTGTCCATTGTTATTGGATAGGAACAGAACTTATAACCAGCTCCTGACCTAAATAGATCTTAGCACAACATTTTACTCAACATATCATATTCCATATTCACTATAACAAATATATTTACTACGACATTAGCAAGAACCGCCACATCCTCAGCCGGCTAATCCAGTGTGTGAAGTTTTGCGGAGTGTTTGAGTTAGCTTTGCGAGGCAAAGATGAAACTGAGGGCTCCACCAACCCTGGTAAGCCAACACTTTTGAGATCAGTCAATAAATGCTTCTGGTATTGACTTATATGCTGCCCCTGTCTTCATGTTGTTGCTGGACATATCTTTTTTAAAATGTGTGTAGGTCACCTAAATCATCAGAAAAATTGCCCCCCCTGAGAATTTTTTCAGGAGCCGCCACTGCGAGTCTTGCATAAGTAGTTCATTTAGCTAGCTAGCTAAATAAGTCTCGTGAACTAACTCTTTCATGATTAAGTTCACTCTTGCATAAGTAGTTCATTTAGCTAGCTAGCTAAATAAGTCCCGTGAACTTCTTGACCCCCCACATGAACAGTCATAGGCCTCTGGCTACCAGTAAAAGGCCTTGGCTTGTGGAAGTAGTTGTTCACATCACTGTCCAGTTGATGTGTCAAGCATTTACGCATGGTCTCTTCCATCATAGTTGCATCCAGCTACGAAATCAGCCGGTCATGAACGTCAATGGGTGCGATGAACATCAGAATTATGAAATACTTGCAGAGATAGGCGAAGGCACATATGGCAAAGTGTACAAGGCCAGAGAGGTCCGCGATCAACAGCGACTCGTAGCGGTGAAGAAGTTGAAGATACACGGAGAGTGGGATTCCTGCTTTCATGATCCGGGAGGTGGCGCTCTTGCGTAAGATAGGGTATTTCAACCATCCCAACATTGTAAAGTAAGTTCATTTTTCTGTTATTAAATTATATCTGAACATGTTTGCATAGCCTATGAATTATATATAATGATATTTAGGGTTAAAATCAGTTTGATGGTGTTTTATAATTGCATACCATGGTGTCATGCCATTTCATTAGCAGAAATGGTTCACAATGATTGACCTTAATTGCTGATCTTACTGAAAGGTTGTTGGATGTATCTGCTGGTCTGAAGAACAGGAGTTTGGACCTGACGCTGGTGTTTGAGTACATCGACCAGGAACTGTCTACATTCCTCACCACGGTCCCCAGCACTGGACTGAGTCTGGACAAAATGTATGTGTGAACTCTCCCGCTTACATACAATGAGGGAAAAAAGTATTTGATCCCCTGCTGATTTTGTACGTTTGCCCACTGACAAAGAAATGATCAGTCTATAATTTTAATGGTAGGTTTATTTGAACAGTGAGAGACAGAATAACAACAACAAAATCCAGAAAAACGCATGTCAAAAATGTTATAAATTGATTTGCATTTTAATGAGGGAAATAAGTATTTGACCCCTCTGCAAAACATGACTTAGTACTTGGTGGCAAAACCCTTGTTGGCAATCACAGATAAGTATTTGACCCCCTCTCAATCAGAAATATTTCTGGCTCCCAGGTGTCTTTTATACAGGTAACGAGCTGAGATTAGGAGCACACTCTTAAAGGGAGTGCTCCTAATCTCAGCTTGTTACCTGTATAAAAGACACCTGTCCACAGAAGCAATCAATCAATCAGATTCCAAACTCTCCACCATGGCCAAGACCAAAGAGCTCTCCAAGGATGTCAGGGACAGGATTGTAGACCTACACAAGGCTGGAATGGGCTACAAGACCATCGCCAAGCAGCTTGGTGAGAAGGTGACAACAGTTGGTGCGATTATTTGCAAATGGAAGAAACACAAAATAACTGTCAATCTCCCTCGGCCTGGGGCTCCATGCAAGATCTCACCTCGTAGAGTTGCAATGATCATGAGAACGGTGAGGAATCAGCCCAGAACTACACAGGAGGATCTTGTCAATGATCTCAAGGCAGCTGGGACCATAGTCACCAAGAAAACAATTGGTAACACACTACGCCGTGAAGGACTGAAATCCTGCAGCGCCCGCAAGGTCCCCCTGCTCAAGAAAGCACATATACAGGCCTGTCTGAAGTTTGCCAATGAACATCTGAATGATTCAGAGGAGAACTGGGTGAAAGTGTTGTGGTCAGATGAGACCAAAATCGAGCTCTTTGGCATCAACTCAACTCGCTGTGTTTGGAGGAGGAGGAATGCTGCCTATGACCCCAAGAACACCATCCCCACCGTCAAACATGGAGGTGGAAACATTATGCTTTGGTGGTGTTTTTCTGCTAAGGGGACAGGACAACTTCACTGCATCAAAGGGACGATGGATGGGGCCATGTACCGTCAAATCTTGGGTGAGAACCTCCTTCCCTCAGCCAGGGCATTGAAAATGGGTCGTGGATGGGTATTCCAGCATGACAATGACCCCAAACACACGGCCAAGGCAACAAAGGAGTGGCTCAAGAATAAGCACATTAAGGTCCTGGAGTGGCCTAGCCAGTCTCCAGACCTTAGTCCCATAAAAAATCTGTGGAGGGGGCTGAAGGTTCGAGTTGCCAAACGTCAGCCTCGAAACCTTAATGACTTGGAGAAGATCTGCAAAGAGGAGTGGGACAAAATCCCTCCTGAGAACGTCTGACCTCTGTGATTGCCAACAAGGGTTTTGCCACCAAGTACTAAGTCATGTTTTGCAGAGGGGTCAAATACTTATTTCCCTCATTAAAATGCAAATAAATTTATAACATTTTTGACATGCGTTTTTCTGGATTTTGTTGTTGTTATTCTGTCTCTCACTGTACAAATAAACCTACCATTCAAATTATAGACTGATCATGTCTTTGTCAGTGGGCAAACGTACAAAATCAGCATGGGATCAAATACTTTTTTCCCTCACTGTACCTGCATCTGATAATAACTCAATGACTCCGAAGCGTTCCATTAAGAATTAGTATAACATTTTACTGTACTCTCTTTTGACCTTTTCATGCCATATGTCTTCATATCTTGTCAGAATAAGCCACAGTCAGAGAAAGTCGTTGAGCAATGCTGTCATGCTGCTTCCTGTCTGTACAGGATGTGATGGTGCAGCTGCTGCAGGGGCTGGACTTCCTGCACACCAACATGCTGGTGCACCACGACCTGAAGCCAGAGAATGTACTGGTCAGTAGCCGTGGAGAGGTGAAGATCGCTGACTTTGGGCTGGCGCGCATCTACACCTATCACATCGCCCTTACACCCTGTGTAAGTCTACAGAGTAGAACATCCTCCTTTGAATGCACTATCTGTTCAATTGTCACAGTGCCATTGTCCCCCAGCCTAACTAAGGTGAAGGAAAAATGCATAAAAGTAAAAAGTATATTTCTCTCTATGTCCTATCCAACATCTCACACCCTCTCCCTTCCTCTCTCTTCCCTCTCTCTCTCTTCAGGTGGTGACACTGTGGTTCAGGGCCCCTGAGGTGCTGCTCCACTCTGGTTACATGTCCTCCGTGGACATGTGGAGCGCTGGCTGCATTTTTGCCGAACTCTTCCTTGTGAGGCATTGTTCCGTGGATACACTGAGGCTCAGCAGCTCCAGAAATTCTTTGAGTATGTTTTTTCTTCTACTGTGCACTACTTTTGATCAGTAATTTATGATAAGCATTTGAATAATGTATGATGTGTGTTTTACCAGTGCCTTGTGTTGGGGGTGTATCTGTGCTCTGCCCCATGTCCCACAGGGTGATTGGCTTGCCCAGCGAGGAGGACTGGCCCAGGGAGAGCCCCATCTCCTACTCCCATAGCTGGTGCCCCAGAGACCCCTGCACCCAGCTCTTATCCAACCTGGGCCAGGAGGAGAACAACCTGCTCCTTGTATGTACAAAATACACATGTTGAATCATGTTTCTATTACAAGGCATTTTCAGAGTTAATGAATCATTGAATTCTATTGTACTTTTAAAGCACACACACTCTCTCTCTTGCTCTTTCTCTCTGCCTGCAGCAATGTCTAGAGTTCAGCCCAACCAATCGCATCTCAGCTTCCAGAGCCCTCTCCCACCCTTTCCTGGTGTGTGCCTGAGTACTCACAACCTGGCAGGATGTGGAGAGAAGGGAGGAGAGCTGGGACAGAGGTTAATTTCCCTTGGAATCCTCTCACCTAGCCTATAGAACACTGAAGGTTCTCGTGCCGTAAGATCCAATGTACCTATATCGAAATGTAGAATTTTTGGAATGGAAATAAAAAGAAGTGAAAACATTTAAAAGGAAAATCTGCAGTTCAAACAATAAAGTGGGCACCCTACCACTGTTTTGGTAAAAAGCTGAGGGATGGGGGTGGAGAAATTTAACCAATCTCAAATTCATAGACAGAGCTAAGGATGCAAGGACTGACCATCCATGATATTACAATTATAGTTTTAACCATGTTTTAAAGCTATATAGTTTGTTTACAATTACATTATTTACAAACAAAGTAAAACAGGCTTATTTGTTGGGCTCCGATGGGGTACGACAGTTGAACTAAGCTAATTAGGTATTTATAAGTTATATTCTTGAACAATCAATGGGTATATGTCATCAATTTAAAAGTCAAAACATTTATGTAGCATTGCAGATTGCCCCTTTAAAAGTAATTTGTTCAACATGAATATCCAAATCTCGACTGATTTGATCTGAAATGCTTTTCTGAAAACTAGTTTCGTATTATGAAAAAACACATTTATATAAAGCGATGTAGAAATGGTGGTTCTTATGGCATGAAAACCCAAAGTGGAAGGAAAAGGAAAGTTGTATTGTCAGTCATTTAAATTACAACAAATATATTGCTTTAATACGACAAATTAGTTTAAAGCTAGAATTCTTAGTTGCTACATTCATTTTTTGGACTTATAAATTAATGATATCTACCCATTAATTATTGAAGAATATAACTTATAAATGCCTCATAAGTTTAGTTCAACGGTTGTACCCCATCAGAAACCAAAATATAAGCTTGTTTTACTCCAATGTTTGGAAACGATGTAAATGTAAACTAACACTATATAGCCTTAAACCATGGTTAAAACTATAATTGTTATATCATAGATTGTCAGTACATGCATCCATAGCTCTGTCTATGAATCTGAGAGTGGTTACATTTCTCCAGGCCCATCTATCAGCTTTTAACCAAAACAGACCGTGACCGCTTTGTTATTGTTTCAATTAAAGACTAGCTTAAAAAAAAACAACGCATTGTTGATTGATTTGATTTCCACCCTGTATTTGATACCAGGCAGTCAGAATGCAAAAACGAGCTGCTAGAACATTTTGCAGGATAACAAAATGTTAATAATGTGTATGCTTTAATGTATTACTGAGGGATATTCCTGTTGTTACAAGTGATATTATTAATCTCAAACTGCTGTAAATCAATGACACTGCTGTATGAGCATATAAGTGAATGCATTGTTTTTATATTGTTCCAACTGCACCTTTGGTTCTTTATGGCCCTTTTTTATTTCATATATATTCTCTGTTTAGATACTTAGAAAGGTCATACCTGTACACCTGTTTTATGGGCCAATACATATATTTTCATTTTAAGTTTTGAGGTGCAATTTCCATGTAAGAGGCATTTTTTCAGGACAGAGAACATTCTGTGATCTTGTTTTAATTTAGCAAATGTAAATTCATTTGATTATTAGTACTTTCGACATTGTTACTGTTTGCATTTCATTCATTCAATTGAGCAGCACCTGTTAACTGTTATTGTACATGGTTTGATTTCACCCCCATCTTACATGTATTTTAATGAAGATATTTTCACAATATCATGTTTCCAAATGTCTGTTTTACTATTTTGTACGAGAGACATGGCTATAAGGTTATCCCACCTCCATGACCTAATAGGTTATAAGCCACAGTGCTGTTTACCCTTTCTTTCATGACCTTTGACCTTAGTATGGCCACACAGGGTCAAGTGCAATTATGTTTATAAGGTCACATATATTCTTATTGTTCAAGACCTGTAATGGCCCAAGCAAGAGTATGAATCAAACTTCAGACTCTCACTTAGGGAGAGGTTATTCTAAGTAGTTATCCGTGACTTTGTGTTATTTTAAAAGTTGTATCTTTGGCCTCTTCAGATGTGGAACTGCCAGTGCTGCATCCTTCCCTCTCACTTGTTGCCTAATTTGTACAAGGGCCTCTGACCCAGCTCTCTGATCTGATCCCCCTTTCAATGTATTCTGGTCCTTGTACCCTGTTAATTTAAAGGCAGAGTCAGTGATATGACGTTAATTTAAAGGCAGAGTCAGTGATATGACGTAGATGCACAAAGTAAACAGCATAGTGGGTCAATTTCAGCAACAGCCAAGAGATTTGGAGCGCAATGCTAAACTTCTCCACTGTTTTGTTCCCGTGGCTACCACGTTGTAAGAGTGTGACGCGAACCTGTGCAGCATGCCAAATACAATTTGACTGTTCGATAGCCGAATATTGCATCTCGCTCATCTTGCATCTCCTCATTGCAATATTGCGTTGCTGCTTGTGCGACGTCATTTTGCTGAACACCTTTAAGTGAAATGGCAAAGTGCCTGTGGGCACTAGAGACAGTGTTCTATACTTAGAGGTGGTAGAGTACTTCTCAAATTAGTTTGCCTTACAGTATTTTGTGAGAACTTTCAAACAGGTGAATTTGATTCCCGTGTCATATTTGGATAAATACAAGTGTCTTTAGGTTTCAAGTTATCTTTGTTCAAGCGTATCTTGATCCATGAAATGGCCAGACTTGACATTTTTTATTTTTTATTTATTTATTTCACCTTTATTTAACCAGGTAAACCAGTTGAGAACAAGTTCTCATTTACAACTGCGACCTGGCCAAGATAAAGCAAAGCAGTGCGATAAAAACAACAACACAGAGTTACATATGGGGTAAAACAAAACAAAGTCAAAAATACAACAGAAATACATATAATATACAGTGTGCAAATTTAGCAAGTTATGGAGGTAAGGCAATAAAATAGGCTATAGTGCAAAATAATTACAATTTAGTATTAACACTGGAATGATGTGCAAGAGATGATGTGCAAATAGAGATACTGGGGTACAAATGAGCAAAATAAATAATTGTAGATGTAGCCTATGCTTTAGCAAATAAATAAATACAATCCAATCATAGCTTCAAAGATAGAGAAGACCATGCTGCTAACTTTATCTGCTATATTGACAGTGTGCTGACATTTCACTGTGCATGTGGCATGCTGCAGCGCCCGGGCGAGGGGAGGGGGTTATATTTTTATCAGGGACAGTCTGCGCTCTGCGCTCGCCCTAAATGGGCTTTCATGCTCTCTGTTGCAGCGGCGCACAAATGCCCAGTCCCTGCTGTTGTAAGCGACCATAGCCGGTCCCCTACGATTCGAGTACATGTAAGTACCCTAGCAAAATTCCTTTATGTAGGCTTCTAAAACAAAACATGTTGAAAGCCAATTTACAATGGGAATTGTTTAGCTTTTCGTTCATTGTAAATGACACCGTGAGTTTTAGTGCGCTTTTGCCACAACTAGATTACAACAGTTGATTCGACTCAAATAAACTTACACATTTTAGGACATGGTTCATTTAATTCATTTGCATTTAAAGACCAATTTGATCTATTAATCGTATAGCTACACAGTTAGTTAGAAATACGTCTCCAGTGCGCACGAATGGCAAGGAAAATAGACCTGGAATTGTGTCCCCATTGGAAGGTCTTTCCCCATAAAAAAAAAAAATCATTGACATGTGGTATCAAATAGTGATTATACTCTGTTAATAGATCTGTAATATCAAACTGCAGAGAGACTTGGTCGGCCTAATGTCATTATCTTGCCAAACATTTGACTTGAGACTTGTTTGCGTAGGAAAATTGTTCTCATTCGTGTCATGGCTCATGTCTTGTTTTGTCATCATTGTGGTGGTTTTATTATCTGAGTTTTTTCATACTATATTGTGAGATCATATTCTTGGGTACATATTTGGTGGTAATGATGTTTGTTGCCATGGTGTATTCTTGAAGTGGTGAGCTACTGACTGATGGCTGATGTAGAGGGTGGAAGTTGGAGTGGGCTGGTATATCAACTAGGACTGAACTATATGTACAGAAAGGGACAGTGATGTCATGTCATCATTGATACTTACATGTAAATCATGTGATTTAGGCTAGATCTTTTGGATGCCATCTGGCATTGGTGGAGCAAAATATTCCCAATTGTTCACACTTGGATGTCACACAGTAAACAACTGTTAATGTGTCATATCATTCCATCATCCATTGTATGAGGGGCGGAGGAGGAGGAGAGCTACAGCTGCTGTAGAGGCATTATGTTCCTTAGTGTACACAACTCCTAGAAGCTGCAGTTGTTATCATTTCTAAACTCAATTAGAGTGTATTTGTTTAGGCTCTGCAAAACTCTGCCACTGCCCCAGTGATAGCAGCATTCTGAGCTATTTAAACCCAGATCCTTTTATTGTAAATAGAAGGCTCTGTTTAAATCTATCCCTAACTCACCTGCATCACATGTCCATTGTGTCCAGTGATTATCCAGAACATGGGTACAGAGAGAGGTAACACCACGTAAGCCTTCCGCATGCTTCGGTTCGGCTAGCGCCTAGCCAAACCGAACGAGTGTGCTCGCATACTCCCTTAATAAACCTTCGCTTGAAAATCGAGAAAAAAAAGCGGCAGTAGTACTGTTTGTCCATCTTGAGACTCCGTGGCCAGTATACGCTTCCTCAAAATAATCGAAAATAACTCAAGAAATCTGTCATTTAGACATTTTTTGCAGAGGAGATCGTTTTACATCTAACTAAGATGTTTGGTGCAGTATTTCGCAAGTGAAAAAATGTGCATGAAAACGATTAGTCTCTCATTGAATGACAACAAACACTTCATTGAATAATCCCTACTGTTGACCAATCACCGAAGAAGGGGCGTAGACATCGGCTACCGACTTCAATTTTGTTTGAGAAAAAATGTAATGTGCACAAACAGCCGAAAAAACCCTTGCCGAAGACCAGAACGAACAAAAAGGCATCATAATATATGCACAAACTGTTCAGAACTGTTTCAGCTGGGAAGCATGCGGACGGCTTTAGAATGTGAAGAGTGGATGGAAAGCCACCGCTCATTTGCCCTTAAATTACTCTGCTGCCCAGTGGGGGGCTACAGATCTAATCGCGTGTAATTCCTCTCTGTCTCTTTAATCTGGACTTCACAGTCTGCTCCTGTCCTGAATTTGGTGACATCATCTGATGTAACATATCACCCCTTTAACTTCAATGAGGGAAGATGTGAGATCAGAGACCCCATGGTTGGAAAAAAACCCATTGCATTTGTACTGGAAGTTATAAGGTTTAGTATGGACATTATCTATGAATAATCCTTTTATAATTATAGATTACTGTGTGGGCATTTTGAGTTCTGTTAAACCCAAAAAACATATAGGGTAAGGGGATACCTAGTCAGTTGCACAACTGAATGCATTCAACCTAAATGTGTCTTCCGCATTTCACCCAACCCTTCTGAATCAGTGAGGTAATACCTCCTACATAACAGGAGGTTGGTGGCACCTTAATTGAGGAGGACAGGCTTGTTGTAATGGCTTGAGCGGTATAAGTGGAATGGTATCAAACACATGGTTTCTATGTGTTTGATGCCATTACATTCACTCTGTTCCAGCCATTATTATGAGCCGTCCTCCCCTCAGGAGCCTCCACTGTCCTGCACTACATGACCAAAAGTATGTGGACACCTGCTCATTGAACATCTCATTCCAAAATCATGGGCATTAATATGGAGTTGGTCCCCCCTTTGAGCCTTTCCACTAGATTTTGGAAGATTGCTGCAGGGACTTGCTTCCATTCAGCCACAAGAGCATAAGTGAAGTTGGGCACTGATGTTGGGCGATTAGGCCTGGCTCGCAGTCGGCGTTCCAATTCATCCCAAAGGTGTTCGATGGGGTTGAGGTCAGGGCTCCGTGCCGGCCAGTCAAGTTCTTCCACACCGATCTCGACAAACCATTTCTGTATGGACCTCGCTTTGTGCACTGGGGCATTGTCATACTGAAACAGGAAAGGGCCTTCCCCAAACTGTTGCCACAAAGTTGGAAGCACAGAATCGTCTAGAATGTCATTGTATGCTGCAGCGTTAACACTTCCCTTCACTGGAACTAAGGGGCCTAGCTCGAACCATGAAAAACAGCCAGCCCCAGACCATTATTCCTCCTCCACCAAACTTTACAGTTGGCACTATGCATTCGGGCAGGTAGCGTTCTCCTGGCATCCGCCAAACCCAGATTTGTCCGTCGGATGCCAGATGGTGAAGCTTGATTCATCACTCAAGAGAACGCATTTCCAATTTCTTGTTAACAAACTATAGTTGTGGCAAGTCGGTTAGGACATCTACTTTGTGCATGACACGAGTAATTTTTCCAACAATTGTTTACGGACAGATTATTTCACTTATAATTCACTGTATCACAATTCCAGTGGGTCAGAAGTTTACATACACTAAGTTGACTGTGCCTTTACAGCTTGGAAAATTCCAGAAAATTATGTCATGGCTTTAGAAGCTTCTGATAGGCTAATTGACATCATTTGGGTCAATTGGAGGTGTACCTGTGGATGTATTTCAAGGCCTACCTTCAAACTCAGTGCCTCTTTGCTTGACATCATGGGAAAATCAAAAGAAATCAGCCAAGACCTCAGAAACAAAATTGTAGACCTCCACAAGCAATTTCCAAACGCAGCCGTCTTACCGCAGCCGTCCTTGGGACCACGCAGCCGTCATACCGCTCAGGAAGGAGACGCATTCTGTCTCCTAGAGATGAACGTACTTTGGTGCGAAAAGTGCAAATCAATCCCAGAACAACAGCAAATGACCTTGTGAAGATGCTGGAGGAAACAGGTACAAAAGTATCTATATCCACAGTAAAACAAGTCCTATATCGACATAACCTGAAAGGCCGCTCAGCAAGGAAGAAGCCACTGTTCCAAAACCGCCATAAAAAAGCCAGACTACGGTTTGCAACTGCACATGGGGACAAAGATCGTACTTTTTGGAGAAATGTCCTCTGGTCTGATGAAACAAAAATATAACTGTTTGGCCATAATGACATCTGACTTAGTTACACCAGCTCTGTCAGGAGGAATGGGCCAAAATTCACCCAACTTATTGTGGGAAGCTTGTAGAAGGCTACCTGAAACGTTTGACCCAAGTTAAACAATTTAAAGGCAATGCTACCAAATACTAATTGAGTGTATGTAAACTTCTGACCCACTGGGAATGTGATGAAAGAAATAAAAGCTGAAATAAATAATTCTCTCTACTATTATTCTGACATTTCACATTCTTAAAATAAAGTGGTGATCCTAACTGACCTAAAACAGGGAATTTTTACTCGGATTAAATGTCAGGAATTGTGAAAAACTGAGTTTAAATGTATTTGGCTAAGGTGTATGTAAACTTCCGACTTCAACTATATAGTGTATCTCCCTAGAAATGTCCCTGAGCAGGACTGTCCATACTCACTCATATGACAGTCTAATTTCTCTCTCAATAAGCACACACATGCAAAACCTCCATCCTGGTTACTAGGTTGCCTGGCTGTTTGAACACAAACAAGGATCTGAACCACTAACCATATATAAATAATGACATCACCACATTTGTATTCTCAATCAGTAGGGACTTGAGCCATTGGCTAGGCTGCCAAAAATTGGTGTGTAGTCTCCCGAGTGACGCAGTGGTCTAAGGCACTGTATCGCAGTGCTAGCTGTGCCACTAGAGATCCTGGTTCGAATCCAGGCTCTGTCGTAGCTGGCCGCGACTGGGAGACCCATGGGGCGGCGCACAATTAGTCCAGGGTAGGGGAGGGAATGGCCGGCAGGGATGTAGCTCAGTTGGTAGAGCATGGCGTTTGCAACGCCAGGGTTGTGGGTTCAAAAAAAACAAAACAAAACAAAATTATGTATGTACTCACTAACTGTAAGTCGCTCTGGATCGTCTGCTAAATGACTAAAATGTAAAAAAAAAAAAAAGGGGGGCCTCAGGGTCAGCGTGGGACTGGGGTGAAAGAGGGATATGAAACATAGTGTCCGTGACTACCTCAGCTCTGTTTACAATGACATGCGGGGATATATAATACTCACCTTCCGTTTTGCCTCATTAAAACCTCTCTAGTACAAGTTGATTCAACTTTATCTTGGCAAATAGTGTATACAGTATCATTGCTCTGTGTATTCCTAGCGAGTACTAACTAGTCTGTTCATCCGGGTGCTGTAGAACATGCTTGTCAACTAGTGTTACTGGATTAGGGGCTGATGATCCATGCTGAGCTCCAATGGCAACCAACCTCTCTCGCCCAATCCAGCCCTGCCTAGCCTGTCACATGACCTCTGTACCGGTCTGCCACAAAGATGGACACTCTCTGTCTCTGTCTTCATTGTCTTACTCTCACTCATTTACATGGTATTGGGACGTTTCTCATCTTGCCCGCTCTTACTCTTGAGAAGGTAGGGCTATACTAACCAAGCTGTCTCTATTCTTGTGGTAGTCAATTTTGTGGTTGTGTTGAACTTGACCTCACATACACAAACATACACACATGAGCACACACACATACACACATGAGCACACATAAACACCTGCCCTTCTGATCTTGATGTCCCGTGGGGATCACTGCGTCTGACAGCTCAGCTTTCGGTGCATCGCCTTTTGCTGTCGTCTGCGGTAACGTCAGATTTGCAGATTCACCCGGCTCTATGTTAGTCGTTTACCTCACTCTGTCTGAGAGTAGTAGTCAAAGTCAGGAGTGACTGCAAAATCAATTTAAAGTCAATCATGTCTTCTACATATAAGCTTGCAATGGCAATCTGGAAGACACTGTCTCACACCATTCCCAATACTCCCAGAGCAAGCGGTGTATCTACAGTGTAAACGATGTCCGTGTTTATGGTGATGGTGAAACCACAGAGTACAGTGCCTTTAGGCCTGCAGTACCTCTGCTGTACTAAGTCCTATGAGTCCCATGGCTCTCTCCGCTCATTGTTCCATAGGCCCCATTGTGTTTCAGCTGTGGGGGGAAAGGGACAGGAATGCTGACGCTAACATTTAGCCATTTCAGGACACACAGGACACACCAATTTTTGGCGGCCTAGCCAAAGTCCCTACTGATTGAGAATACAAATGTGGTGATGTCATTATTTATATATGGTTAGTGGTTCAGATCCCTGTTTGTGTTCAAACAGCCAGGCAACCTAGTAACCAGTATGGAGGTTTTGCATGTGTGTGCTTGTTGAGAGAGAAATTAGACTGTCAGATGAGTGAGTATGGACAGGCCTGTTCAGGGACATTTCTAGGGACGTACACTATATATACAAAAGTATGTGGACACCCCTTCAAATGAGTGGATTCGGCAATTTCAGCCACACCCGTTGCTGACAGGTGTATAAAATCCAGCACACAGCCATGCAATCTCCATAGACAAACATTGGCAGTAAGATGGCCTTACTGAAGAGCTCAGTGACTTTCAACGTGGCACCGTCATAGGATGCCACCTTTTCAACAAGTCAGTTCATCAAAATTCTGCCCTGCTAAAGCTGCCCCGGTCAGCTGTAAGTGCTGTTATTGTGAAGTGGAAACGTCTATGAGCAACAATGGCTCAACAGCGAAGTGGTAGGCCACACAAGCTCACAGAACGGGACCGCCGAGTGCTGAAGCGCGTAGCTGGTAAAAATCGTCTGTCCTCGGTTGCAACACTCACTACCGAGTTCCAAACTGCCTCTGGAAGCATCGTCAGCACAAGAACTGTTCGTCTGGGGCTTCATGAAATGGGTTTCCATGGCCGAGCAGCCGCACAAAAGCCTAAGATCATAATGCGCAATACCAAGCGTTGGCTGGAGTGGTATAAAGCTCGCCACCATTGGACTCTAGAGCAGTGGAAACGCGTTCTCTGGAGTGATGAATCAAGCTTCACCATCTGGCAGTCCGACGGACAAATCTGGGTTTGGCGGATGCCAGGAGAACGCTACCTGCCCGAATGCATAGTGCTAACTTTAAAGTTTGGTGGAGGAGGAATAATGGTCTGGGGCTGTTTTTCATGGTTCAGCCTAGGCCCCTTAGTTCCAGTGAAGGGAAATCTTAATGCTACAGCATACAATGACATTCTAGATGATTCTGTGCTTCCAACTTTGTGGCAACAGTTTGGGGAAGGCCCTTTCCTTTTTCAGCATGACTATGCTCCCGTGCACAAAGCGAGGTCCATACAGAAATGTTTTGTGAAAGAACTTGACTGGCCTGCACAGAGCCCTGACCTCAACCCCATTGAACACGTTTGGGATGAATTGGAATGGCGACTGCGAGCCAGGCCTAATCGCCCAACATCAGTGCCTGACCTCACTAATACTCTTGTGGCTGAATGGAAGCAATGTTCCAACATCTAGTGGAAAGCCTTCCCAGAAGAGTGGAGGCTGTTATAGCAGCAGAGAGGGGACCAACTCCATATTAATGCCCATGATTTTGGAATTAGAAGTTCGACGAGCAGGGATCCACATACTTTTGGTCATGTAGTGTACATTCCCAATGACATGTTAAGTACCATGTTATTGGTAGAGGATCAGAATGAATACTGTAGCTTACATAAACCATGACTGGGTTTGAACAACCAGCAAACTATACCTGGGTAGGCCTATTTGAGATATAATTTACTTTGTAAATGTAATATTTTGTTTAGTTAGTGAACTTACTACTTGCCGGACATGTCTCCAACTGTTCAGCTCGCTAACATAGGAAGCACTAACTAATGTTGGAAGCTAGAGGGACTAATATTGTCCAACCTTAATGATAACCAGTGGAATTCTACTGGAGGGGAAACCTGCAGAAAGTCAGCCACGTACTGTAGGACTGAAGTGAAGCTGACTGGCTGGATGGCTGGCTGGATGGCTGGATGGCTGGCTGGCTGGCGGTGGTATAGGGTTTCAGTGCAAGGGGAGATTCCTGCCTTGCAGAGCAGCCTACAACAGGTCATCTTACAGGGCTTCAGCAGGAAAGAGGAGAGCGAGAGAGAGAAGAGAGAAAGACATGGGAAGAAAAAGAGGGGGCAATTATAATGTAGCTGGTTGTCTACAGATGGCATACTGCTATAAAATGAGATGAAGCAAGACGCTGATTTTATCAGGGACATTTTAAATAGGTATGGTTTGTTTGGGTTCAATGCTATGTGGGTGTGAGAGAGACTTGTGTAAATTCTGACTACTGTAAATTCTTTAGCTTTTTGTTTCATCATAGCGTCATGTTATTTGATTTAATAGTGCACTTGTAGGCTGGTGGAATGTTTATGTCGTAGGGATTGACTTACTGAAGAACATACGGATGTGAAACAAACAATTAATCAATTATTCAACTGGTAGGGAATGAATGTGTGGCTAACTGATTGAGAAAGTCGAGATTGCACAGTTATCTGATGTTTCTATTGCGCCCTCTGTCTCAGCAGTGCGATGAGCTCAAAGGAATGATTAGTCTGTCTGGCAGTCTACTGATTGGAAGAAGACATTCCCAATGCCAACAACGGAGGTGCTGCTTGGTTCCACATGCCAACTTTGGACCTTATGATTGGTGAAGCACTTTAGGATATCCGACTGGTGTTTGCAGTTGTTTGGAGCAAACACTAACTTACTGGAGGAGGATTTGGTTTTTGAACCTCCATTTATCCTTTGGTGTTTGATAGCTGAGAAGTGACGTAGGAGGGAATCTCTTGAGGTTTGAGTCATCAATGCCCAGGTCATTGTTAAAGGAGACCTACTGAGACCTTCTGACTTACGGACAGACAGGGAGAGGAACAGGCAGCATGGACACTGTGGAGAACCCCGACTTGGAGCCCAGATCGGAGCGGATCGCTCGCTACAAGGCGGAGAGGAGGCGGGAGCTGCAAGAACGCTATGGCAACATGGAGGAGCTCCCATCCAAGTGGGTGAGGAGGGATGGGACTCTCATGAACTCAGATGGTGCCCCTCCCTTCACAGACAGGACCCTCTCTGGGGGGGTGAACGGCAGAGCAGGGGGGCTGGAGGGGGGCAGGAGGGGCCTCCACTGGGAAAGCAACACCCCACTGGAGTCAGAACCTCGGAGAGTCTCCAACGGCTTTGAGGCAGACACTTCTGCAGACCCAACATACCTCCAAAGGTGAGTCCCTTCCATGTGTAGCCGATCAACCCCATCAGGAACACAAGTAAACAAAGAGTGATGCAGCAGACAGGTTGCATACACTGACAATTCCCTTTGTTTCTGTGTGTGATGTGACACTACATGCTGACTCAGACCACTGAACCTAGTTATGCTGAAAGTGTGCAGGTAATGCCTACTGGCCATCAGTGAATTGTTGTGTTATACAATATCAGGCCATGTACACATAGAGTAACAGCTACAACAGACTGGCCTTTTCCCTGTTCCCTAACTACAGATTGATGAATAGAAACAACCATATTATGTGTAACCACCTCTTAAAACAACCCCCCTCCAGTCACCAAGCTCCTTCTCCAGTGAACATTCTCTCATGTGACCTTTCAGCCCCGTAAAACAGTTGTCAGAGTTCACCTGTGCTTTATGGCCTTTGTTGCTAATTCAAGCGGAGAGCGCTAAACCTGGCTCCCAGCGGGGTGCAGTACTAGTACAGCAGAGATCACATTGATTCCTCCATGTGTGTTTTATACCCTACTGACCTGGACTCCCTTTCCTTTAAGAGATACAATACTTTGTCAGGGTTGCTCTTTAGGAATTGGCAGTGTTGTGGTAGTTTGCCACTTTCCTTACGCCACCTACCTCCCTCCTCCCCCGCCTCCAGGCAGTGTTCCTCTGGCTCTGCCGGCATGTTGAGTGGGGGGAAGCCCCTAGCTCCCCCAGGCCCCCCTGGACCCGACTCGGCCCAGCTGCAAACGCGGGTGTCGGTGGGCCAGCTGAGGAGTGCCCTGCTGCAGCAGACCGGAACTGGAACACAGCCAGAGAAAGTGTAGGGTCTCCTGCATGAAACGGCCTGTGTGTGTGTTGTCATTCTGAATATGTGTGGGTGTCAGTCTCTTTGTGAAGTCTTCTATGTGTCTCTGTTTGTCTCTGTTGGTATGCATCTACATTGTGTATTAGTGGGAGTTGTCCCACTGCCTCCAGTCTCTCACTATCTCTCTCTCCCTTTCTCTCCTGATGCTCACCCTGTTCCTCTGTGGTTGGGAATAGTAGCCCTGACAGTGGCCTTGCGGCCTCTTCCCTTGACCTGGCTGTTAAGCCGGGCTCGGAGGGGGGACGGCGGCGCACCCGTCGCTACCTCCCTGGGGTGTCAGGCGGGGGCCGCAAAACCAACGAGCGCTTCAGGACACAGCCGATCACAGCCTGTGAGGTACAGGAGAGCGGCGGGTAGGGACTGTGTGCTGCGGCCCGCCGTATCAACCATATCATATCAGAGCATGCAGGTCAAGCCTGGGGCTCATCTGGAAGACTCTGCCCTAGTTTGGTTACTCTTCAGGTGGAGAGGTTTGCAGTGTTTTGTGCCATTGCAGTGTTGTTGTTTTTTTGCTGATGCGTTGTGTTGATAGTGTGTGATAATGGTTTGCGTGTGTGATAATGGTTTGCGTGCATGTAAATGCTTTCCAGATATTTACTGTCCTCTCATAGAGGAGCATCTCTTCTGGTGGTCCTTGTGGTTATGTATTGAAATATTTTGCCCTTGGTACACTGGCAAGAGGCATGATTTGCATGTATGTTTGCATCTGTTCATGGCCCTTAATACCAAAACCATGACATGAACAGTGTTGCTATGTTGAGCATGCAGATATGGCACAGGAGCCTGGGCCTGTGTGTGAGATACAGTTACCCACACAGACAATGGAGAGAGAGTGAAAAGAGAGAATTACACCAGGCAGAAATGAGCATGGTCAAACTCCTCTCATCTTTTGTCTTGTGTGCATGTTTCAGCCAATGACCTCATGTTGATTCTCTCTCTCTCTCTGTCCCACAGGCTGCTAGAAGCAGAGGAAGAGGAGAACGCTAAAGGTAACGAACCCCGCCCACCTGGGGTCACATGGCCTGTTTTTGTTTGCCACACACAAACGGCTGATTCATGGCATATTGGACTGCCTCTGTACTGCCTCTGTACTGCCTCTGTACTGCCTCTGCACTGCCACTGTACTGCCTCTGTGTTAACTGAGTGGGGGGAGAGAGGGACAGAGAGGAACACAGAGAGAGAGACACAGAGAAAGAGAGGGACAGAGAGAGAGAGCGAAATAGCGAGAGAGAGAGAGAGAGGGAGAGAGAGAGAGGGTCACAGGCATAGTGCTGTGTGGCTTGCCAGGGATAATGTTTAACACAGTGACAAAGGAGAGCAGGTGCTCTCTCTCTCTCTCTCTCTCTCTCTCTCTCTCTCTCTCTCTCTCTCTCTCTCTCGCTCTCTCGCTCTCTCTCTTTCCCCCTCTCTCCCCCCCCTCTCTCCCCCCTCTCTCTCGCTCTCTATCACAGAAATGCCGACATGAGAGATAGGAGGTGGCAAAGAGCTCTGATCAGACAGACAGACAGACAGACAGACAGACAGACAGACAGACAGACAGACAGACAGACAGACAGACAGAGGAAAAGGGGGCGGACAACACAGGGTCAGAAGGAATAACTGTTTTTTTCTATTTTCACTCAAAATCAACCGATAATATAAACACACAAACCAATATCAACTAATAGTTACTGTATAACAGTACGTTTATAACAGTAAACCTAATGAATATACTCTGACCTCTACTTACACTCAACCCCAGCTCCAGAGCTGCCTTTATAGAACATCTATAATAAACAGAACATCAAATAAATCAAGGGCTTTTATTTTTAAACACTCCACCAGACCCAGATGGGCACAGGGTGACGGTAGAATGTTGAAGTTCCTCTGTGGTGATGGATTTATGAGCCATAAAAGTACCTTACCGCCACTATAAAAATTGTCCCCACTTCTACACAGTAGCTGTCCAATAAGTTCTCTCTCATACATTAATTTGTATGTCCACCTAAAATACATGATTAAATAGCCATTGAGAGCATTGTTAGAAACAACAGAGACAGTTGACACTCACATGATCAGTGATGCTGACCAACTGCCCAACTGCCTGGTCAAAAGGATGAGCTGTGTGGTCATTAAGTTCAGGCCAGGTGAGAGGAGAAGTAGCCAGCTAGCAGTGCCAGCTGAGAGATAGTGGTGGTGGTGCCATGTGACAGTGTAGTGAATGCCAGGTGCAGGATGACAAGCAGGGCGATGACCTCACATGAAGGGATTAGTCACAGAGATCTGTCTATCTCATTGTGTCGCAGTGGACTGATGTGTATGTACTTACCTCTAATGCATTTACCTCAGTTTGCCTGACTTGATGTATATATTTAATGTAATGTATTTTCCCCCCAGCTGATGTGAAGACAGATGACAGAGCCAAGATGAGTGTGGCGGCCAAGATGTCTCTGTTTAAAGTAAGCACGTCCATCTATCTCAGCCTTGGCTGTGAAACAGGACCCCCCTCCTGTTCCCTTGTACCATGCTGTCCGTCTCCATGCCTGATCACAAAAGGTCATCACCATGGAGATCAGTGGGGCTACACAGGGCTTATGTCTCACAACTGCACATCAACAGACACAACAGAGCCCATAGAGAGAGAGAGAGAGAGAGAGAGAGAGAGAGAGAGAGAGAGAGAGAGAGAGAGAGAGAGAGAGAGAGAGAGAGAGAGAGAGAGAGAGAGAGAGAGAGAGAGAGAGAGAGAGACAGAGAGAGAGAGAGAGAGAGACCAGTCCTGGCGGCTGCTCACCTTACAGTCACGGAGCAATGCATGATGGGCCAGCAGGCTGAGCATGCAGAACCCCCCCCCCCATCCCATATTTCACTTCCTGGTGGGTTTTAGCCGCTTAGCATCTGTCAAACCCAGGTGAAAGGTAGCCAGGGACTATAAAGCCATGAACAGCCATTAACAGGTGGTTATAATTAGCCTGTAGCTAGCTCCTGTCAGGCTGGCTGGTGGAGGAGGGAGGCAGGGCCAGGAGGGAGGGGATTGAGGGGATATGGTACGCTACTGAGAGAGCTCTGGTTACACTGTGCATTCTATCCCTCTCCTCTACCTCCTTACGTAGGCTACCCACAGCACCTTACAGATCCCTGGTTTATTCACCAGCTATCCAACCCACTTCCGCTGCATATAGTACTGCACCTCCATTCACATGTCAGGAAAGAGAGAAGACTTTCAATGAAAGAGATGAAAAACGAGAGGACATTTCTGTCGTTTCTCCTGTTATTGTTTCAGTAGAGTGAGACAGTCATTTCAACCATTATATGCTCTGTTTGATCTAAATGTTGATTATACACCGGTGGCAAAGGCATTATTGTGCAACATGTAATGGTCAGATAATACGTATCAAATATCAACATAAATGTTATGAATGACTATTTCTCTCTCTCTTTCTTTCTCTCTTCCCCCACTTTCTCTCTGTTGCAGGCGCTAGAGAAGACCGCAGCCCCTGAGGCCTCCTCCTTTCTGAAGCCTCGTTCTGGCAGCGTCACGTATGAACGCAGAGTACGACGCGGCAACGAGCACCGCTCACTCACTCAGCCAATCACCTGTGAGGAGATGGTGGTGGCCACCAGGTGAGCAGGGTCGAGTCACACCTCGATGGTCAATGGACAAGGAGATATTGTATCTGTGGGCAGTGAGGTGTTGGCAGACAGTATGCAAAAGACACACGTTCAAATTCCTTGCCCAGTGAGGGGGTTGTGGAATCCACATGGAAGGCAGGTCATGAGATCATAACTGATTATAGTTGTGATACGTTTATGGTATACGGTATCTGTAGATTCGTCGCTCTAGCACATTCAGATATGGATTTAAAGCCAACGTTATGAAAGTAATCTAAAATAATTCATAGATTTTAAACAAAAAACACTTTCTGTTTGTCATAAATTGACAATATGAGATGAAAGGCCATTTCATAACGAGTTCAGGAAGTCATGCTAGAGCCCTGTGCAATGTTCAGAAGGGTGGGGACAGAAGTCTTAATCAAGAGAGACCTTAAGAAAAATATGCCACATTTTTCTAACACTAAACATTAGGGGTGTAAATATTCGTTTTAACAACGATTCGATTTGTATCACGATTCGTGGTTGTCGATACGATTCAAGGACGATATTGGTTCATTTAGAACGATACGATCCGAAACGATTCAGTGACTTGAAATCGATTCAGTAACCTTTTAGCCAAAAATTCAACCAGTGTGACTGAAATAAATACCTGGATACTGGACAGTGCAGGTGAAGTTTCCTAGATTCCTGTTTCTTGTAAGGACCGCAATGGTGACTTGATAATTTCTCGCTCGTCGGCTTCTCCTCTGTCATCCGCCATGCTATGCTTTGTTGTCTTGGCGCCTTTGCGCTGCTGCTGGCGCGATGACGTCACGGATAGGCAGACTGAATCGAGTAATGTTTAAAGCCTTTATCATTAAAAGTGCTAAGAAAAAACATCCATATAAAGTCTGACGTGCTTAAATCCAATGGGTTATTTCCTAGTATCGATACAATCGATACATCGATGTAGTAGATGGATCGTTACACCCCTACTAAACATACAAATATGTATTTCACCGTTATAATGAAGATGAAATCTTATAGCTAGTCGTTTTAAAACTTGATTGTACTATATTTAGAATGCATACAGTGGGGAAAAAAAGTATTTAGTCAGCCACCAATTGTGCAAGTTCTCCCACTTAAAAAGATGAGAGAGGCCTGTAATTTTCATCATAGGTACACGTCAACTATGACAGACAAAATGAGAAAACAAAATCCAGAAAATCACATTGTAGGATTTGTAATGAATTTATTTGCAAATTATGGTGGAAAATAAGTATTTGGTCAATAACAAAAGTTTCTCAATACTTTGTTATATACCCTTTGATGGCAATGACACAGGTCAAACGTTTTCTGTAAGTCTTCACAAGGTTTTCACACACTGTTGCTGGTATTTTGGCCCATTCCTCCATGCAGATCTCCTCTAGAGCAGTGATGTTTTGGTGCTGTCGCTGGGCAACATGGACTTTCAACTCCCTCCAAAGATTTTCTATGGGGTTGAGATCTGGAGACTGGCTAGGCCACTCCAGGACCTTGAAATGCTTCTTACGAAGCCACTCCTTCGTTGCCCGGGCGGTGTGTTTGGGATCATTGTCATGCTGAAAGACCCAGCCACATTTCATCTTCAATGCCCTTGCTGATGGAAGGAGGTTTTCACTCAAAATCTCACGATACATGGCCCCATTCATTCTTTCCTTTACACGGATCAGTCGTCCTGGTCCCTTTGCAGAAAAACTGCCCCAAAGCATGATGTTTCCACCCCCATGCTTCACAGTAGGTATGGTGTTCTTTGGATGCAACTCTACATTCTTTGTCCTCCAAACACGACGAGTTGAGTTTTTACCAAAAAGTTCTATTTTGGTTTCATCTGACCATATGACATTCTCCCAATCCTCTTCTGGATCATCCAAATGCACTCTAGCAAACTTCAGACGGGCCTGGACATGTACTGGCTTAAGCAGGGGGACACGTCTGGCACTGCAGGATTTGAGTCCCTGGCGGCGTAGTGTGTTACTGATGGTAGGCTTTGTTACTTTGGTCCTAGCTCTCTGCAGGTCATTCACTAGGTCCCCCAGTGTGGTTCTGGGATTTTTGCTCACCGTTCTTGTGATCATTTTGACCCCACGGGGTGAGATCTTGCGTGAAGCCCCAGATCGAGGGAGATTATCAGTGGTCTTGTATGTCTTCCATTTCCTAATAATTGCTCCCACAGTTGATTTCTTCAAACCAAGCTGCTTACCTATTGCAGATTCAGTCTTCCCAGCCTGGTGCAGGTCTACAATTTTGTTTCTGGTGTCCTTTGACAGCTCTTTGGTCTTGGCCATAGTGGAGTTTGGAGTGTGACTGTTTGAGGTTGTGGACAGGTGTCTTTTACACTGATAACAAGTTCAAACAGGTGCCATTAATACAGGTAACGAGTGGAGGACAGAGGAGCCTCGTAAAGAAGAAGTTACAGGTCTGTGAGAGCCAGAAATCTTGCTTGTTTGTAGGTGACCAAATACTTATTTTCCACCATAATTTGCATATAAATTCATAAAAAATCCTACAATGTGATTGTCTGGAATTTCTTTTCTCAATTTGTCTGTCATAGTTGACGTGTACCTATGATGAAAATTACAGGCCTCTCTCATCTTTTTAAGTGGGAGAACTTGCACAATTGGTGGCTGACTAAATACTTTCCCCCCCACTGTATAAGTCATTTCAAGCCTTATACCGTTTTGTTGAATAGAAAATACATAATATAAAATATTTCATATTTTCATATTTGTACTGTGTACTTGAGCTTGTGTCCTGAAAAGTGACTACTCCTCAGCAATTTATAACTATTTTTACCAGAACGGTGATTTTAATCTTTCTTGCAGTAAAAGCATTACTAGTTATTGTTTATGGCCCTCTCATGATAAATAATTACTTTTGGGTATGTCTATTTAGGCAGAAATCTACATTTTGCCATTACATTTAACAGGTTTAATGTTGCACAGTTTTCAATTGAAAACCTAGAGCTGGTAGGGTTTGTTCACTCATAATGGCGTCCCATCTGGCTAACTACATGTGTCCTTTACTGAGTTGGACAGAGAGATTCCTGCCTCTAATTGGAACAGAGAGCAGTCAGAGAGGAGGCTAAAACACTCATTTACTGCCACGCATTAAAAATATCTTACATTGTGTTCCACAGTTCCCGTCAATCCACATTTTAATTAACAGGGCTGTTTCTCTGTTTTAACTATTCATCCATGACTTCCATTAACCACCCTTCTTCTCCTACCTATCTACCCCATGTCCCTGCAGCACCCCCCAGCCAGCGGAGTCACGCGAGGCCAAGGCTGTGCAGGCCGAGGCGGAGGTGGTGGAGGACGATGAGAACAGTAAGCTGACTCTGAGTGAGAAGCTGGCTCTGTTCAACAAGCTGTCCCTGCCAGGGAGCCAGGGGGACGCCCCTCCTGATGCCCCCCCGGAGAGACGCAGGCAGAAGGGGGCACGCTACCGCACACAGCCAATCACTGTGGAGGAGGTCAGCCTGGTGAGTGGGTGTGGGACCAAGACATCCTCAGAGGAATGGAAGAGAGAATATTAGAGATGACATTGGCAATTGTGTGTGTGTATCTTTCTTTAACTGAGAAATGTAGATTGTGACACAGGTGATTCAGTGTGTGTATGAGTGCGAGTGTGTGTGTGTGTGTGTGAGTATACTGGATGTTGACGTGAGTATGAGTGGGTGAGTAAGTACACCAAATTAAATGTCACGCTCTGTGCCTCTAACTGTTGTGAGCACTGGATTGATCAATAGTTTTAATTGATCAGTATCAAGCCAATATCGACCATACCACTGTCCAGAGGGTAACACTACCCTAGCGCCCAATTCACACTAAAATTAGACAGGTCCAAAATGATGACTCAGAAATATGTAGTAACCTCTTCTTCTTATAGTTTGCATATTAATTTACACTATTGTGATGAGTAGAATTAGTAACCTCTTCTTCAAATTTTCATACTAATTTACACTATTGTGATGAGTAGAATTAGTAACCTCTACTTAAAATGTTCATACTAATTTACACTATTGTGATGAGTAGAATTAGTAACCTCTTCTTCAAATTTTCATACTAATTTACACTATTGTGATGAGTAGAATTAGTAACCTCTTCTTCAAACTTTCATACTAATTTACACTATTGTGATGAGTAGAATTAGTAACCTCTTCTTCAAATTTTCATACTAATTTACACTATTGTGATGAGTAGAATTAGTAACCTCTTCTTCAAATTTTCATACTAATTTACACTATTGTGATGAGTAGAATTAGTAACCTCTTCTTCAAATTTTCATACTAATTTACACTATTGTGATGAGTAGAATTAGTAACCTCTTCTTCAAATTTTCATACTAATTTACACTATTGTGATGAGTAGAATTAGTAACCTCTTCTTCAAATTTTCATACTAATTTACACTATTGTGATGAGTAGAATTAGAACCTCTTTTTCAAATTTTCATACTAATTTACACTATTGTGATGAGTAGAATCTATAATCTCCATGTCTCTGACAACATTCTCCTCTCTATGTCCTCCCTCAGCTCCAGAAAGGCCCCATCCAGCTGCCCCCGCTGCGCCTGTCCCCCACCCTCTCCGACCGGCAGCAGGAGCTGTCCGTCAACCTGATGCCCAGCGAGGTGTATCATGCCCAGACTCGACCTAGGGCCGACGTGGAGCCTAACACAGGACCTGACCCGTCCCAGCAGGGCCAACAGCAGTGCTGGGACTCGGAGCAAGGAGAGATCAGAGGCATCCTGAGGGAGAGCCCCTCTGCAGGACCAGAATGGGACCGAGACAGAGACACTGTGTGGGAGGACAGACAGCAGGACCAGAACGGAGGAGGGGAGAGGGGGAACAGGGTGGAGGAGAGGAGGGCAGTGAGACATGATAATGTACCAGTGCCTCATAGAGAGAGACCAGCCTCCTCTGCCCCCTGGAGACAGAGGAACAGGAACAGGAGGGAGACGGTGGCTGTGTGTGCCCCAGCCAGGCCATCCTCAGAGCAGGGTCACCCCAAGGAGGAGAGGCCTTCCCTGGCTGAACAGAGAGGGCAGATGGACCCCCCTGTGAACACCTCTGGGAGAGACGGGTACACAACTAACACAAGAGCCGTTGAGGGATTGTTGTGACCCCGAGCATGTATTGACATTTGTGTGCTGAAGGAGGGATTTCTATTGCTGAGTGTCATGGAATGTTTGTCTTTGTGTTTTTAGGTGGGTGGGTGGGTGGGTGGGTGGGTGGGTGGGTGGGTGGGTGTGTGTGTGTGTGTGTGTGTGTGTGTGTGTGTGTGTGTGTGTGTGTGTGTGTGTGTGTGTGTGTGTGTGTGTGTGTGGGTGGGTGGGTGGGTGGGTGGGTGGGTGGGTGGGTGGGCGGGTGGGTGTGAGCGAGCATACGCACGAGAGAGAAATTTGCATGGCTATTTCTTAGACCTCCCCTCTGTCTCTGTGCAGGCTGTCAGATGCTTCCAGGGAGGAGGAAGTGGAGGAGAGGGGTAGCTTAATGAGGAGAGACACCCCTCCCAGACAACACGTCCAGGTGACCTTGGCAGACCAGAGAAAGGTAAGACCAGCGGCCATCTTACTGGACCTCTCCTTAGTCGAAACACACACATAGACACCTTAGTCATAGCAGGCAGCTACTGGGAATGGTGGGCAGTGGATAGATGCTGACATCACTTATTTGCATTGGAAATCTCAGACTGACTGAGCTCATGTGTTTTGGAGCAAGTTGGTTGGCTGTTTATAGTTGATTTGGGTCTGCACTTGTGTTTAGCATCTTGAATATGTAGGCTCAGAATCACAATGAGGCAAATCCAGTCTTAGCCTGGAAAGCAGAGCAGCGGACAGCTGTGGACACATCCTTCTCAGTCAGATAGATAGATAGAGCCACAACAGAAGGCTCCCAGCCAATCCCTACTCCCCAGGGTCTGTGATACTATGGCTTGGCCCCACTGTAACACTCCACACCAGCCCAGCCCAGAGAAAAGGCCCTGGCTTCCCCTTGTAATCTCTAATCCTCGGGGTGGCTGCCTGGAACCAGTGGGTTTAGTTTAACCTGTCAGTCAGGGAAAGAGGGGAGGATGAGGGTCACGAGGGGGACAAATCACAGGGGAGATTGGCCTGGATTTGGGAGGCATTTCAAAAGAGGGGATGCTGACCGCACACTGCCCAAAAATTAAAAATAAATAGTATATTTATTTGGAAAAAGGTGAAAAGTACAAAGGTGCATAGTACGTGGCCAGGTAGGAGGAGTTAGTTAGCTGTCCTTTCTGTTCTTGAAGGTAGAACAGATATGTTGTGTAGGCTAGTTCAGAAAGCTGAGTGCTTAATATCAGAGTTTGAGTTATAGTTTTGCCATTCCACTGAAACCAAAGGAGCATCATAACATCATACCACCTCTACACCAGCCCTATACCTTACTATGGTATGTGTTTAATATCATACCACCTCTACACCAGCCCTATATCTTACTATGGTATGTGTTTAATATCATACCACCTCTACACCAGCCCTATATCTTACTATGGTATGTGTTTAATATCATACCACCTCTACACCAGCCCTATATCTTACTATGGTACTGAATGTGTTTAATATCATACCACCTCTACACCAGCCCTATACCTTACTGTGGTATGTGTTTAATATCATACCACCTCTACACCAGCCCTATACCTTACTGTGGTATGTATTTAATATCATACCACCTCTACACCAGCCCTATACCTTACTGTGGTATGTGTTTAATATCATACCACCTCTACACCAGCCCTATACCTTACTGTGGTATGTATTTAATATCATACCACCTCTACACCAGCCCTATACCTTACTGTGGTATGTGTTTAATATCATACCACCTCTACACCAGCCCTATACCTTACTGTGGTATGTGTTTAATATCATACCACCTCTACACCAGCCCTATATATTACTATGGTATGTGTTTAATATCATACCACCTCTACACCAGCCCTATATCTTACTATGGTACTGAATGTGTTTAATATCATACCACCTCTACACCAGCCCTATACCTTACTGTGGTATGTGTTTAATATCATACCACCTCTACACCAGCCCTATACCTTACTGTGGTATGTGTTTAATATCATACCACCTATACACCAGCCCTATACCTTACTGTGGTATGTATTTAATATCATACCACCTCTACACCAGCCCTGTACCTTACTGTGGTATGTGTTTAATATCATACCACCTCTACACCAGCCCTATACCTTACTGTGGTATGTGTTTAATATCATACCACCTCTACACCAGCCCTATACCTTACTGTGGTATGTATTTAATATCATACCACCTCTACACCAGCCCTATACCTTACTGTGGTATGTGTTTAATATCATACCACCTCTACACCAGCCCTATACCTTACTGTGGTATGTGTTTAATATCATACCACCTCTACACCAGCCCTATACCTTACTACAGTATGTGTTCAATCTCTGAGAGCTACCTTGCATTACTTAGATATGGGTGCCACACCTAATGGTGCTAATGCCCAGGAATGGGCTGAATGGCTCAGAATGACATGGAATGTTAACAGATAGACTGAGAGGCTTCCATGAAAACCCTCTTGACCCCATTAGGCACCCTTAGCTGGACAGTGTTGACAGTTCTCTGTGCTGTGTGTGTGTGTGTGTGAGGGAGAGACCTCCATACCCTTGTAGATGGATCTCATTACCCTTCACCCTCTCTTTCTCCTGTTTGCCGTCTCATTTTATGCTACGCTCCTCTCACCCTATTTTTCTCTTGGCTTTGCTGACCACACCCCCTCTATGCTCCCATGCTGCCCCCTGTAGGAAGACAGTGAGATCTCCCATGATGCACCAGCTGTCAACCCTCAGTGCTGGGTAAGCGGAGTGCTGACTCTGTGGCACCCTATTCCCTACATAGTTCACCATATTGCCTACAAACCTCTGTGTTTGGTTATTTCAACCTAACGTTTGACCCTGGTTTGTTGACCATGCTGCTAGTCCAAGTCATATCATATCTATTCTATTCTGTTCAACTGAATCCTGGGCTTATTCCTTTATCTCCCTCCTCTCCTCCTCTCCTCCCCTCCTCTTCTCCTCCCCTCCTCCTCTCCTCCCCTCCTCTCCTCCCCTCCTCCTCTCCTCCCCTCCTCCTCTCCTCTCCTCCTCCCAGGACCCTGTCTTTTCCTCTGTCTATTCTAACAGTACACCTCAATATGTCATGTGTTACAATCAGGTGAGTGTGTGTGCAAGCACACGTTCAGGTGTGAGTGAAGTGTGTCCATTGCACGCCATTGCCCTCAATATTCCATTTAGATGTGCTTGTTTGAGTGCTGTGATTTGAGTTGTGTTATTACTGCAGTGAAACGTGTTAACGTAGTTCCCCTTCATATATCCTATTTTCTCTCCCTCCTCAGACCAGTTCTTCCTATGAGGCCCAGGAGGTCTCCTCTCCAACCCAGACCCGCTCTCAGCCCCAATGGAGACAGAAGGTGACACACACACACATACACACACAAACCCACAATCACAGAATACACACATACTGGTAGGTGTTACTGTCTGGTCATTGATCCCTGTCTCTGCCCATGCAGCAGGCTAGACCAGTAGAAGTGGAGGAGCTTCCACAGGCGTCAGTGGCTGAGCGCATGAGAACTCTACAGGAGAGTGAGGAACAGTGGAAGACCAGAGGGAGAGGGGTCGCCAACGACTCGGCCCAGTACACTGTGGCTGGACGTATGGCGAAAAGAGGTGAGGTTTCTCTCTCTCTGAATGAATCTGTTTCCCTCTTTCTCTTTCTCTTTCTCCTTTTCTCTCTCTCTCTCTCTCTCTCTCTCTCTCTCTCTCTCTCTCTCTCTCTCTCTCTCTCTCTCTCTCTCTCTCTCTCTCTCTCTCTCTCTCTCTCTCTCTCTCTCTCTCTCTCTCTCTCTCTCAGACCTGTGTGTGATTGTCCCATTGCAGGTTTGGTGTTCCCTGTCTCAGACATAGACGAGAGCCCTCCATCTCACACTAAGAGACCCTCCACAGGAGCCACAGCATGCCCATACGAAGGTAAAACTACCCCATCCACAAAAGAGAAAAGATGTTTGTGTCTGGTTTGTGATTGTAGATCCTCTTCCCTGACCTCTCCTCTCAACAGAGATCTCCAGTCACTCTGGGATGGAGGTGGAAGAGGACACAAAGCTGGACAAACTGGACAGAATGAATAGTACGTCGTATTATCAATTCTAGGATGATTTGTCCAAACCTCAGATTAAGAGAGGAAGTCTATCCACTGGTGTCTATTGTCTAACTTCCTGTGTTTTGCTCAGTGATGCTTTGAGTATCCCAATGAAGTGGAATACCTGTAACTTCTCTCATGTTTTCCCCCTCTCCTCCCCCAGCCGCTCCCCAGGACACGCCCCTGGAGGTGACCTCAAGGGAGGTGAAGGAGGTCATGACCCCCGATGACCAGGAGACATGTGGTGGTTTCTACAGGGAGGTGTCACCCCCCTCACCCTCTGCCCGCCCTGCTGGGGCTGGAGCTGCCACTGGAACTGACCCAGAGCAGGACCTGAGTGCCCTCTGCCAGACAAATACCCCCATGTGAGTCTGTGTGTGTGTGTTGGGGGGAGGTGTGCATGGTTGTGTGTATGTGTTTACGTGTACGCTTCTATCTATCTAATTGATTGAGTGTGTTCATTGTGTGTGTTTGTCTCTTAATGCCTCTTCGTGGTGTCTGTGGTGTGTGTGTGTGTGTGTGCAGGCTGACATCAGAGGTAGCACAGCATAGGCGGTCGGTGCGTCCGTACCGCAGGACCCAGGGCTCCCGGAACCCTCTGCGTGCTCTGGCGGCCCGCGATGACATCCGACAGAACTACATGGGAGAGAGAGTCACCATGGCTACCGTTAACACTAACAGGACACAAGTGGAGATGAGTGAGTCATGTTTACATATACCAGAGAGATAGCTCTCTCTCTCTTGCTCCCTCTCTCTTTCTCTCTATATTTCTCTCTCTCTCTCTTTCTCTCTATCTCTATCTCTCTGTCTCTCTCTGTCTCTTTTTTTTCTCTCAATCTGCTTATATACCGTTTATATACTGTGACTTTCTCATCTCTGATCTCTCTGTCCCATGTCTGTCCTCAGTGGCCAAGAATTCCAACATGGCTGACTCAGCTCTAGCAGGTCTGTCCGGTACAGACAACTTCAGTAACGTCAACCTGCGTGATGTCACTTCCACAGGCTCAGTGACGAACAACAACAACCTGCCCATCAGCAACCTCATGCTCATTCACATCAAAGGTCAGTACAGATCGTGCATGTGTGTGTGCGTGCATATGATTGCGTTTATGAGTGTGCGTGTGCATGTCTGTGTGTGTGGATACAAACTCTCCATTCAACATGTGTGTGTGTCTCCTACGGTGCCAGGTCGGCATCATGTGCAAGTGCGTCTGGTGGAGCCCACAGCCAGGTCTCTGAACAGTGGAGACTGCCACCTGCTGGTGACACCCTCTCACTGCATCCTCTGGAGCGGAGCGTTCGCCAACACCACAGAGAAAGCCAAGGTACGACTGGGACACTACACACATTGTATCACATACTGACTCTATTCCTTGGCCACTAACTAGATCCCTGGCCTGTATTGTTCATGGTTTATTCCTGTTGGGCATCTTATTCATCTGTAATTCAAGCCATGTATGCCATTGAAGTACATTTTACACGCTACATTTAAACACAATGTGAAGCCACTGATAAATGTCAGTTATTACTGGTGATGATGTTTGCCTGCCTTCTGCTGTCTCTGTCCAGGCGTCAGAGCTGGCATCGTTGATCCAGACCCAGGGAGACCTGGGCTGCCGGGCCTGTGAGGTCATCCACCTAGAGGAGGGGGTCAATACTGACAACAGCCTGGCCTCTGACTTCTGGAACCTTCTGGGAGGAAAGACACAATACAGAGGTCAGACTACAACTAGTCACTACAACTAGTCACCAACCACTCTGTCTCTCACTCAGTAAAACCATAAGAACTGTACAAACTATGTACTAATTCTATTAAAACAACCAGAACGCCCTTTTAGGTAAGTAAGTCAGTAAGTAAGTAAACTAAGTCAGTCAGTCAGTAAACTAAGTCAGTCAGTCAGTCAGTAAACTAAGTCAGTCAGTCAGTAAACCAAGTATGTAAGTATGCAAGCAACCAGTAAGTAACCATTTGCATCTGTCTTTGTGTACTGTATGTGGGATTGTATATGTGTGTGTTTACTGTAGGAGCGGGAGCCCCAGAGGAGGATGAGCTGTATGAGAGTGGGGTGGTGGAGTCTAACTGTTTGTACAGGCTGGTGGAGAACAGACTGGTGCCCCATGAGCAGGCCTGGGCAGCCATCCCCACTGTCTCCCTACTGGGATCCACGGAGGTCAGTCCCTCCCTGGATCCCCCTGTGTGTCTCTGTTGCTTCTCAGCCATTGCTGCCTTGGTGCTACATATCAATGGGTTTTAACTCAATATAAAGATTATAAACTGGTATGCTATCTATCAACTTTTGTGTGATTCCTGTCAGTTTTCAACACTACAGATAGTAGCTGATCTCTGAATTGTTGTCTCTCTCTGCCTCTCTCTCTGTCTCTGTCTGTTCCCCTGTCTCTCTACCAGGCCCTGGTGTTTGACTTTGGCAGCGAGGTGTACCTGTGGCATGGGAAGGATGTTGCCCCTGGCGACAGGAGTGTGGCTGTACAGCTGGCCCAGCAGGTGTGGGGTGGTCCCTACGACTACAGCAACTGTAGGGTCAACCCACTGGACCCCACTCACTGCAACCCCAACATACAGCCGTACGTAAACACCACACAGGCGCTTACATAGTAAAATAAGTAATTTAAATACATACTGTTGTATTCATTGATACATTATGTACAGTTGAAGTCTGAGGTTTACATACACTTAGGTTGGAGTCATTAAAACTTGTTTTTCAGCCACTCCACAAATGTCTTGTTGACAAACTATGGCTTTGGCATCTACTTTGTGCATGACACAAGTAATTTTCCAACAATTGTTTACAGACAGATTATTTCACTTATAATTCACTGTATCACAATTCCAGTGGGTCAGAAGTTTACATACACTAAGTTGACTGTGCCTTTAAACAGCTTGGAAAATTTCAGAAAAAGATGTCATGGCTTTAGAAGCTTCTGATAGGCTAATTGACATCATTTGAGTCAATTGGAGGTGTACTTGTGGATGTATTTCAAGGCCTACCTTCAAACTCAGTGCCTCTTTGCTTGACATCATGGGAAAATAAAAAGAAATCAGCCAAGACCTCAGAAAGAAAATTGTAGACCTCCACAAGTCTGGTTCATCCTTGGGAGCAATTTCCAAACACCTGAAGGTACCACGTTCATCTGTACAAACAATAATACGCAAGTATAAACACCATGGGACCACGCAGGCGTCAGAAAGGAGACGCGTTCTGTCTCCTAGAGATGAACGTACTTTGGTGCGAAAAGTGCAAATCAATCCCAGAACAACAGCAAAGGACCTTGTGAAGATGCTGGAGGAAACAGGTACAAAAGTATCTATATCCACAGTAAAACAAGTCCTATATCGACATAACCTGAAAGGCCGCTCAGCAAGGAAGAAGCCACTGCTCCAAAACCGCCATAAAAAAGCCAGACTACGGTTTGCAACTGCACATGGGGACAAAGATCGTACTTTTTGGAGAAATGTCCTCTGGTCTGATGAAACAAAAATAGAACTGTTTGGCCATAATGACCATCGTTATGTTTGGAGGAAAAAGGGGAAGGCTTGCAAGCCGAAGAACACCATCCCAACCGTGAAGCACGGGGTGGCAGCATCATGCTGTGGGGGTGCTTTGCTGCAGGAGGGACTGGTGCACTTCACAAAATAGATGGCATCATGAGGAAGGAAAATTATGTGGATATATTGAAGCAACTTCTCAAGACATCAGTCAGGAAGTTAAAGCGTGGTCGCAAATGGGTCTTCCAAATGGACAATGACCCCAAGCATACTTCCAAAGTTGTGGCAAAATGGCTTAAGGACAACAAAGTCAAGGTATTGGAGTGGCCATCACAAAGCCCTGACCTCAATCCTATAGAACATTTGTGGGCAGAACTGAAAAAGCGTGTGCGAGCAAGGAGGCCTACAAACCTGACTCAGTTACACCAGCTCTATCAGGAGGAATGGGCCAAAATTCACCCAACTTATTGTGGGAAGCTTGTGGAAGGCTACCCGAAATGTTTGACCCAAGTTAAACAATTTAAAGGCAATGCTACCAAATACTAATTGAGTGTATGTAAACTTCTGACCCACTGGGAATGTGATGAAAGAAATAAAAGCTGAAAGAAATAATTCTCTCTACTATTATTCTGACATTTCACATTCTTTAAATAAAGTGGTGATCCTAACTGACCTAAAACAGGGAATTTTTACTAGGATTAAATGTCAGGAATTGTAAAAAACAGAGTTTAAATGTATTTGGCTAAGGTGTATGTAAACTTCCGACTTCAACTGTATGTGATTTGTGTACAGGCAAGGTGAAAGACGGCCAGACTGGGCCCTGTTTGGCTGTGTCTCTGAGCACAACGAGACAGCCCTCTTCAGGGAGAAGTTTCTGGACTGGGCTGTAGATAAGGAGGATACCGCTGCAATGGTGGTGGAGGAGGCACAGGTTAGTTAGAGACAAATCTAATCAAATCCATTTTTATTTGTCACATGCGCTGAATACAACAGCTGTAGACCTTACAGTGAAATGCTTACTTACAAGCCCTTAACCAACATGACGTTTTAAGAAAAATAAGAGTTAAGAAAATATTTACTCAATAATTAAAAAAGTAACAATAAAAAAATAATAACGAGACTATATACAGGGGGTACCTAGTACCAGTACCTAGTCAATGTGCGAAACACATGACTCAAAGCCAAATAGGACCCATCCTGTACAGACTCAGAGTGACTGTGAGAAAGATGTCTGGTCTTCCTCTCCCTTCCTACCTTTCTCTCTTTGTGTCTCTCTGTGCAGACTGCCATGCCAGTGTTGCCCCAGCATAGTCCCCTGCTCCAGCAGCCCCAGCAGCATTTAGAGTGTGTGTCTCTGTGTGCGTGTGATGCCAAGGCGCTGGTGGCAGGGCAGGGGGTGGCGGTGCCAGGAGACGGGGTGGTCCCTACAGTCCTGGAGGGGGTGGACGTTCAGAGGGGGCATGGGGTCGTACCCCTGGAGGACGGGCGGCAGGTGGAGCTGAGCACTGTTGCCCTGGATACCTGGCACATTCAGGAGTTTGAGGACAGCGAGGCCCAGCTGGAGAGCCCAGGGCAGCTGCATGATGGAGACACATACCTGGTCCGCTGGACCTATACTCTCAGCCCAGTGGATGAAAGCGGGGAGCCTGGGAAGGAGTGCTCTGCCGTCTTCATCTGGCAGGGCCGGCACTCCAGTATCAATGGGCGAGGCACGCCTGCACTCAGGAGTCATGAGGGAACACAGGTGGGTGGTTCTTCTATCAACACTCTTAAACCACCCATAGCCTCAGTTAAATCCATAGAATCACATATAGAACATGCAAATTATAGGATGTCTATGGTTAAACCTGCCTAGCATTTCAGAGGCCTGAGTTTAAACCAGTGTTTTTGCTGGGAAGGATGCCTTTGGTTGTTGTGTACAGTAGGCTCTCTGACTGTGTTGTTGTTGTCCTGTTGAAGGTGATGGTGCCTCAGGGGCAGGAGCCTCCATGTTTCCTTCAGCTCTTCCAGGGAGGTCTGGTCATCCACAAAGGCTGCCGAGCGGACACCACCAACAACACAGGTGGGATATTACCTTGGCTTTACCTCCTCTAATTTAGGTGTGTGTGTGTCTGGTTATGTGTATGTGTTGTGTGTATATGTGTGTTCCTAACTGCACTCTCTCTGTGTCCTGTAGGGGTCTGGCGTCTGTTCTGTGTGCGTGGGGAGCTGCCGGAGGAGGCCAGTCTGTTGGAGGTGGACTGCAGCTGTGGAGGCCTGCGCTCCCGAGGCTCTCTCATACTGCTCAACAGTCAACAGGGGGCACTCTACTTGTGGCACGGCTGTAAGGTCCACACCAGCTCCCGGGAGGCGGGCAAGAGGGCTATGGAGCGACTCACTCAGATGTAAGTCTCCCTTCATGGATGTGTTCTTGTGCTTCTGTATGTATTCATTTGTTGGAAAACAAACAGTATTAATACGTGGGTATGTGTGCTTTCTGCTGTCTGTGTGTTAGGTGCCCTCCTGAACTGGGCCTCAGCATTGATAGCCCTGCGAGGGTGCAGGAAGTAGAGGAAGGGGCGGAGCCTGTGGAGTTCTGGAACGCTATTGGGCAGCAGGACAGGAAGGCCTATGACTGCATGTTACAAGGTACTGAACACACCTCTCAGCTCCTGTTCATACCTGAACAAAAAACACCTTGACATACAGTGCCGTGAAAAAGTATTTGCCCCCTTTCTAATTTTCTCTACTTTTGCATATTTTTGATACTGAATGTTATCAGATCTTCAACCAAAACCTAATATTAGATAAAGGGAACCTGAGTGAACAAATAACACAACAATTACATATGTATTTCATGTATTTAATAAACAAAGTTATGCAACAACCAATGCCCCTGTGTGAAAAAGTAATTGCCCCCTTACACTCAATAACTGGTTTTGCCACCTTTAACTACAATGACTCCAACCAAACACTTCCTGTAGTTGTTGAACAGTCTCTCACGTCGCTGTGGAGGAAATTTGGCCCACTCTTCCATACAGAACTGCTGTAACTCAGCGATATTTGTGGGTTTTCAAGCATGAACTGCTCGTTTCAAGTCCTGCCACAACATCTCAATTGGGATTAGGTCTGAACTTTGACTAGGCCATTCCAAAACGTAAAATGTGTTGCTTTTTAGCCATTTTCATGTAGATTTGCTTGTGTGTTTTGGATCATTGTCTTGCTGCATGACCCACCTGCGCTTCAGCTTCAGCTCACAGATGGATGGCCTGACATTCTCCTGTAGAATTCTCTGATACAGAGCCGAATTCATGGTTCCTTCTATTAAGGCAAGTCGTCCAGGTCCTGAGGCAGCAAAGCATCCCCAAACCATCACACCACCACCACCATGCTTGACCTTTGGTATGATGTTCTTACTGTGGAATGCAGTATTTGGTTTTCGCCAGGCATAATGGAAACCATGTCGTCCAAAAAGTTATACTTTTGAATCATCTGTCCATAGAACATTCTTCCAAGAGTATTGATGATCATCCAGGTGCTTCCAGGTGCTTTTTGGCAAACTTGAGTCAACTTTTTGGACGACATGTATCAGAGAATTCTACAGGAGAATGTCAGTCCATCCGTCTGTGAGCTGAAGCTGAAGCGCAGCTGGGTAATGCAGCAAGACAATGATCAAGAATACACAATCAAGTCACACATGAAAATGGCTAAAAAGCAACATATTTGAAGTTTTGAAATGGCCTAGTCAGTCCAGACCTAATCCCAAATGAGATGTTGTGGCAGGACTTGAAACGAGCAGTTCATGCTTGAAAACCCACAAATGTCGCTGAGTTAAATAAGTTCTGCATACAAGAGTGGGCCAAAATTCCTCCACAGTGATGTGAGAGACTGATCAAGAACTACAGGAAGTATTTGGTTGAAGTCATTGCAGCTAAAGGTGGCACAACCAGTTATTGAGTGTAAGGGGGAAATTACTGTTTCACAGAGGGGAATTGGGTGTTGCATAACTTTGTTCATTAAATATATAAAATAAGTTGACATTTTTTGTGTTATTTGTAAACTCAGGTTCCCTTTATCTAATATTAGGTTTTGGATGAAGATCTGATAACATTCAATATCAAAAATATGCACAAGTTGAGAAAATTAGAAAGGGGGCAAATACTGTTTCACGGCACTGTATTTAACAGAATGCCTGAAAGTTCTGAATAACCTGAACAGATATCCCAACCCAAATGTCTTATTTTGAAATGAACACACAGATGACTAATGTAAGAAGGTATACACCTGCTGAACTTGACTGAGTGCTGAAAGGTTGAGAGGTTGATGAGATGCTGTGGGTTGTTATCGCTCAGATCCAGGGAAGTATAACTTCACTCCACGTCTCTTCCATCTGAGCACCTGTTCCGGAACCTTCCAGGGGGAGGAGCTGCAGAGCCCGGCCAGGTTACCAGGGGTTGTCATGGCGATGCCCTTTGTCCAGGAGAGCCTGTACTTTGTGCCACAGCCAGGTGAGTGTCCGCTCAATGCCCAAACTCACATGTATGCACGCACGCACTCATAAACACAACTTCCATTGTTATCACCGGGACTTGAGGTATTTGGTATTTGTGTATTTTATTAGGTTCCCCATTAGCTGTTGCAAAAGCAGCAGCTACTCTTCCTGGGGTCCACACAACACATGAAACATGACATAATACAGAACATTAATAGACAAGAAGAGCTCAAGGACAGCACTACATAAAAAAAAGATTACACTCACCCCTAATATCCCCCTCTTTCTTTCCCTTTCTCACTGTTTCTCACTCACTCACTCACTCACTCACTCACTCACTCACTCACTCACTCTCTTTCTCACTCTCTCCCCCTCACTCTCTCTCTCACTCTCTCCCCCTCTCTCATCCCTCTCCAGCCCTGTTCCTGCTGGACAACCATATGGAGCTGTATCTGTGGCAGGCAGGTGAGCCTGAGAACAGTGAGACTGCTGGCTCAGCCTGCATCCGCTGGACTAACGAGAGGAGGTGTGCCATGCAGACAGTGCTCCAGTACTGCAAAGGTGACAGCAAGTAGACAAAGCAAGGCAGCTAATAGAAGAGTTGATTGTTTAGATCAGGGGTATTTCAATCTTACCCTATGAGGTCCAGAGTACTGCTGGTAATTGCACACACCTGGTGTCCAAGGTCCAAATCAGTCCTTGATTAGAGGGGAATAATTAATAAAGAAAAGCAGTGGAACTGGCTTCGAGGTCCAGATTTGAATCTGAGGGGTTTAGATGGTTGTTGGTCATTATCAGGAGTGTGTTGGGGATATGCTGTAGTTAGGGGTTAAGTTGTTCTGTGGTTCTCTAACGGTTTGGGGTGTGTTGGATGTGTTTTAGAGAGGAACCCGAGGCGCCCCCTTCAGGCTTACCTCATCCAGGATGGAGCAGAACCCCTCACCTTCACCAACGTGTTCCCTCGCTGGGAGAAGAGACCCACATCCACCACACAGGTACAGGAAGAGAGGACTGCTCATCCTCCTCGTGATAATCATTATCATTCTCAACAATAGCGTCTGTAGACATCAGCAGCATCATTGGTAATAACGTCACAACAGCAGTAAACACAGTTCAGTATTATCTGGTTGGGTAAAGACTGCTGTGTCATAGCAACACCACAGTCTTTGTCTTTCAAAGTCAGGTATGTTTTAGATTTAGATATGCTGACTTGTGAATGATGTTGTCCAGGGGGAGGCCGGGCGGGTCAAGCTGACCTTGGTGCAGGACGCCCTGGCCCAGCTCACTAAAACCCAGTACCCTCTGGAGGAGCTGCTGCAGACCCCTCTGCCAGAGGGAGTGGACCCCCATCGCCTGGAGATCTACCTCTGACCACGATTTCCAGGTTGACACACAAACACGCTAGTCCTGTGTGGCTCAGTTGGTAGAGCATGACCCTTACATTGTCAGGATAATGGGTTTGATTCCCACTGGGGCCACTCCTATGAAAATGTATGACAATGTATGCACACTTTGGATACATTTGTCTGCTGAATGTTATATACAGTATTATATACATGATATAAAACAGAGTGCAGCTACACCTGACAGCCACTAGGGTGCACCACTAACCTCCTAATGATGGCTGTGGTGTGACATGGCCAATGGAAATATCTTCTTGTGGTAGTCTGGAGATTATAAAAACAGATAGTTTAAGAGAAAATGTGACATATGTAGGTTTCTATGTAAATATTTCACAAAACGTTCATCCCTAAGACCAGTGGATGCTTGCTTTTCTCCAGTATTCTGCAGTATCTGAAGTAATGTCTGTTTGTTTATATGTTTCAGACTATTTTGGAGATGAAGAGAGATGAGTATGACTCCCTCCCAAACTGGAAACAAATCACCCTCAAAAAAAGCAAAGGACTCTATTGAAAACCTAAACAAACACAAAAAGATCCCATTTTATTTATGTCAACATATCCTGAGGAGAAAATGTTTTTGTATTTTCTATTTTTAAGAGAATTATATTTTCTTGTCAGGTGATGACAATTGTGTACAGTGTTTTCTTAGTAGCTGTTTTTAAGTTGAATCTGTGTGTCTTCTTTAAGTATGGTGCATTAGGGCCTTATTCGTTCTTAGCCAATCGCTTGCAGAGAGACAGGACTGCCTATACCTTCAAACAGAAGGACAACCATCCTTATCACCAATCAATCAACTGGATCCATTTTCTTATTCCTAGAGCTTACATGAGTGTGTGGTTTTCTTACTGACTATGGATTCCCTCAGAAATGTTAACTAAAAAGAAGAAGAAACAGCATTACACATTTTCCTATGAAACTTTAATTTACCTGTACAAATCAATGAAGAGCAAGGTGTAAAAGAGGAGGGAAACATCACTAACGAACGGTGGGTGGGGAGGAGAAAACACAGGAGTACAAAAGCAATCAATTGTAATAAACAACGGAAACCAGGAAAATAAAGGCGTGGCCACTTTCTTCATGTTTCATCTCAATCAATATCATTCCTTCACAGAGCTCTGCTTGTCTGCTGCAGGCTTCAGTTATACTGGCAGTCTTCTCTTAGGCTGAATTTCAGAGCTTGAATTCTAAGAAGGAAAAAGGCACAAAAGGCATATCTTCTCAGAAAGACAAAGTGAAAAAAGGCCTGATTTGTCTCTAAGCTTGACCGTGTGTTTAACAGTTTAGTTTTGCCTATAAACTCTAATGTGTGTATTTACGGTCTCCACGCTGTCTCTTTGCGTAAGTGTGTGTATCACTGTGTGCAGTTGCCCCTTAGGTTAGCAGTAGGTGAACTCTGTTACAGTTGCTCTGTAAGCTCTAGTGTGTGGTGAGGTGTTCGCAGCTCTGTGAGCTGTGATAGGGCTGGCCAGTATGTGTGTAAAGCTGGGTTATACTGTGATTACAGCGCTTGGGTTTCAGTTCTACCTAGAATATTAGGCACGCATGGAGAGGCAGGTAGCCATGCTCCAATAACATCACACCACCAGTCAGCACAAGGCACGCAAATTCACCTCCGCCTCATTTGACACAGCTAACCAAGAAACCTTCCCCCATACACACACATTTTACCCTTCCTTACAAGAACAGCAAATTCAATCGTTCATCCGCTCAACAAACCCAACACTGACGTGCATTAAACCGTCCAACACCTTTAGCTGATAGGGAGGCTTGTCTTTACTCATGGTTCTAAGTAGCAGTGTATTGCTCTAAGTGAGAGTGTATTGCTATGAGTAAGCATGTATTGCTCTGAGTAAGAGTATATTGCTCTGTGTAAGAGTGTATTGCTCTGAGTAAGAGTGTATTGCTCTGAGTAAGAGTGTACTGCTCTGAGTAAGAGTGTATTGCTCTGAGTAAGAGTTTATTGCTCTAAGTAAGAGTGTATTTATCTGAGTAAGAGTGTACTGCTCTGAGTAAGAGTGTATTGCTCTAAGTAAGAGTGTATTTCTCTGAGTAGGTGTGCATGTATTTCCTAGGCCTTTGGTCCTATTGGGTGTCCAGGGTTTTCCCCCATATGGATTAGCTGACTAAATTTAAGCTTCCATGTGACTGTGCACTCCTAACGGAGCGGATTACAGCTCACCGCTGGGAGAGGGAAGACACACAGGAATGAATATCAAGGGGCCAGTCGTCCATGGCAACAACTACACACAAGCCTGTCTCAATGATCTCTCCACTTACTTACAATACAATCTGAATCTGAGTGTGGAACATAACATCTATATAAATCATAATCATAAAATGCATTATGGTTATACGTAACTATATACAAAACCAGAAACATGGTAAAAGTGAAAGGATCAAGAGCAAAAGAGCATAAGAATCTGGCAACCCGTCTGTTTCTAAAACTAGCTCTTTTCTACAATCTGGCAACCCATCTGTATGTAAATCAGCACAGAAGAGCAGCGGGAAAGAGCATTGGGAATGTGTTGAGTTTATTTTATTGTGTGTTTATCAAGCATTGTGTATGTGTGAGAATGTGCACGAGATGTGCATTAATGTGTCTATTTGTATAATGTATAGAGAAGGAGTGTATGTGCCATGCTTGCCAGTGTCTATGTGAATGTGTGAGTACATGTGTGTATGTGTGTATGTATGTGTCTTTGTGTTCTAGATGGCCTGCTCTCTCTGCATGTCTATTCCAGGTAGACTCCGTTCTGGTTCAGACGCTAGAGCCGCCTCCCGCAGCACCACCATGTGATCCTCGGCGGCGTGCAGTGATTGGTCGATCCAGTCCATGCTGCCAGACATGTGACAGGCGTTGCGGGTCACCAGCACCAGGTGACTGACTGACAGAAGGAGGGCGGTGGCCCTGAGGGGACAAAATAGACAAAGGATATTTAGAATTTCTCCATCAAGACTGGACAGGGAAACACTGACACACAAGTCTGTCTGATTATCATGGGTTATATTGTACCATCCCCACCTATAGTCACTTTGTTGGTCAGGTCAGACCTCTTATCATATGAGTTCCATCAGCAGAGCTATGGTCTATATTGTCTATTTGCCCAGCTATCTTTGTCCCCTCAAACCATTATAAATTATATTATCTAACAAAAGCAAACTTCATTAGGTACCTGGCATCCAGGAGTATGGGGTCCAGTGGAGGGTACATAGACCGCACAACGTCATCCACCCTACAGACACACACAGGATGATGGGAGGTCATGAAGGACATCAAACGGTCAGCCAATTTAAGGGTTATGTGATAGTGCTGTATAACCTGATAGTTACCTCGGACTGATGCGTTTAGCCACGTTGATGATGTCACTGAGGCTGGCTGGGGCTTTCACCTTAGTGCCTGAGCCCATTGTCATGGCAACCAGCTTTTCAGTCAGGGTGTGGCAGATCTGCCAATGGAGAGAGTGTGTAAATATCATTGAGTTAGATCATAATGAAAACAATGTATTCATGGAGGGTGTACAGCACGTAGACATTACCTTTAAGATGGAGATACAATGCGAAACCAAGCCACTGTTAGATAAAGAGAGAAAAGCTGTAAATAAGGGTTCATTTTTGTATGATCATGTCAGAGATGTATCACCTATTTTAACTTGATGTTATGATTATGTTAAAGTTATACTCTTGTAACCATGGAAGGCTATACGATTAGCTATAAAAGCTAGCCTGATCTACTCCTGGCATATGTCAGTGTCACATGGCCGACGTACGAGGCGTCCTCGATCCAGTCCTCGTTCTCCAGGATGGCCTCGATGTGAGGGTTGGTGATGACCACGTCGTCCAGCTCCAGCTCTGACGGCTCACTCTGGGTCTCCATGGCACCGATCAGGTCAACATTGGGTCTGTGGGGAAGGAGAGGAGATGTTCTGATGAAGGGAAGAGAGAGTGTGTGAGAGGGAGGGAATGTATACTGAATAGAAGCGTGTGTGTGTATGAGAGAGAGGGAACACGAGGAAAAGAGAGAGAGCGAGAGAGCAAGAGAGTGAGACAAAGAGATATTACTGGCTCTAGAACTTTGCCCCTGTATGTTGACTTAGTATTAATCCTGTGTAATTTTGACCTTAGTGCTGTGAAGTCGCTCTGTTCAATCCATAGACTTATAGCTTCAAACCAGCAGGTCAGTCCATTGGGCCTGGGTAAGAGTGGGATACAGTTGAATCAGCTATATCCAGGACCCCTTACCACCACCTAATGTACTGTAGGGCCTAGGCCACATACCCCATCACTAGGGTCAAGAGTTTTCCTGGTCTGGACAAACTCAGGGCCCTATCCATAACCATCCAAAATGCCACTCACCCCTCCCTCCCCCTCCCAGATGTATGAAGCTAGCTAGGTATACTAGGCACTGACTTGGAGTTGAAGTGGTGCAACAGGTGGTGGGGGTGGCAGTAGCGGTGTCGACACACCACCACCAGGGCAACGAAGGAGGCCAGGAAGATGGTGGCCAGCACCCCAATGGCCACGATCACCACCGTCTCCATGGTGACGGCGGGTCCCAGGGCGTCAGTAGTCGGCAACAGGGGGAGAGAAAGGGGTTCTGATCAGACCAGGGTTCTGGTTTTCTGGGCCTGCTGGTTATGGCTGGTCGCTCATCTGTGGAGGAGTTGGTCATTAGGGGTTGGTAGTTTAGTAGTTACATACAGTTGATTTATAGACGTATGGTTACATCTTAAAGAAGTTTTAGCTGAGAATCTATCTGAAAACGACCTACTTCAACTTCCATGTGCTACTACGTGGTTAGATATAGCCTACTTCACAAACCACAGGAAAAATGCCCTGTGACTTGGCTCCTAAATATGAAACACCTCCAAAGCACACAAAACTCTGATCTTTATCTGAACTCATAGAAAGCCCTTTGTGTTTGTTTCGCTGATAAAAAATAATAATATATATATATATATATATATATATATATTGTATTTGTCCCATGCGCCAAATACAACATGTGTAGACCTTACAGTAAAATGCTTACAGTCGTGGTCAAAAGGTTTGAGAATGACACATGTATTGGTCTTCACAAAGTTCGCTGCTTCAGTGTTATGAGATATTTTTGTCAGATGTTACTATGGTATACTGAAGTATAATTACAAGCATTCCATAAGTGTCAAAGGCTTTTATTGACAATTACATTAAGTTTATGCAAAGACTCAATATTTGCAGTGTTGACCCTTCTTTTTCAAGACCTCTGCAATCCGCCCTGGCATGCTGTAAATTAACTTCTGGGCCACATCCTGACTGATGGCAGCCCATTCTTGCATAATCAATGCTTGGTGGTGCCCCGATCCCGCAGCTGAATCAACTTTAGGAGACGGTCCTGGCGCTTGCTGGACTTTTTTGGGCGCCCTGACGCCTTCTTCACAACAATTGAACCTCTCTCCTTGAAGTTCTTGATGATCCAATAAATGGTTGATTTAGGTGCAATCTTACTAGCAGCAATATCCTTGCCTGTGAAGCCCTTTTTGTGCAAAGCAATGATGACGAACAATGATTTCAAGCACCACCCTCCTTTTAAAGCTTCCAGTCTGTTATCCTAACTCAATCAGCATGACAGAGTGATCTCCAGCCTTGTCCTCGTCAACACTCTCACCTGTGTTAACGAGAGAATCACTGACATGATGGCAGCTGGTCCTTTTGTGGCAGGGCTGAAATGCAGTGGAAATGTTTTTTGGGGATTAAGTTAATTTTCATGGCAAATAGGGACTTTGCAATTAATTGCAATTCATCTGATCACTCTTCATGACATTCTGGAGTATATGCAAATTGCCATCATCAAAACTGAGGCAGCAGACTTTGTGAAAATTAGTATTTGTGTCATTCTCAAAGCTTTTGACCACGACTGTACTTACAAGCCCTTAACCAACAATGCAGTTTACTGTAGCAGAGTACATACTGTCCATTAATATAACACAGTTAGTTGATCATAACATCTGACTCTCAACATAAAATAATATAATCATACATTATAGGAAGATATTAACATATTATTGCATGTTTCACACTTTTTTGACTCGGTGCAACCACATCCTACAAGAAACCCATGATAAATGATGTGAATGCTTTATAACTTATTTAAGATCCAAATGAGAGTTTCTCAAAAGCTTTTTATCAGAGTTATGTGAGCTGTTTACGTTGTACTGTGAGTGTTATGTTTTTGGTATCTGACATACTTTATGACTAGCTGTTCAGTATCCAAATATACAGTACACACAGCAAATGAAACAATATCCTTTCAAAAGAAACAATATCCGTTGTCTACCCTCTTATCCTTTTGGGGTTCTCAGGTCCTAGTTGTGTGAATCTGTAATGTATTTCTGATGGTCTTACCACAGTGAGTAGTTTTCACACAGGATGTGTCAAAGAAAACTACATAACATACAGTATCTGTCCTCTGCCCAGGCTAGTCACTCATTAACCTAGCCTTGCCCTACCTGTGAGCCCAATGTGTGTCTATGAGTATCACTACTACTATAAGAGGCCATGAGCAGAAAGATACATTTCCTTCTGGTACAGCATAATAGCTTTGTAATGAGTTGGCACTCATACAGTGGCAAGACACCATTTGAAACACAGCTTTTGTGCAGTCACTATGGGCAACGGAATTACCGAATTACAACATACCCAACCAACATTTTGATCCAGATGATTATATGAGATTCTGCTTTGGAATGTTGTAATTCTTTAAGCAGATTAATTTGCAGCACACTGGCTGTATCATACAGTTCTTTCGCCCCTCTCTTTCAATCAAGCATTTCTGACTCATTTTCTGTTCAAAGGCCAACGGTCACATTAAAGCCTGTTGGTTTCAGAGGCACTCACTCAGGGTGGAGTTTGACTGGTTTCTCCACACTTTTCCATTGCAAAAAGATGATTTGATAGACAGATGACTGTTTTATTCTGTAATTGTGGGCAGATCCATTGGGCCAAACACTATTCATTAACCTGGCCAGCCCTACCAGCCTATAGTGTGTAATGCGTAACATTGTAGTACTTCAATCTCTAAATGGTTTAATATATCCTTCACCCATCTGACCAAAGAATATTCTGGAATCATTCTTGAGATTACAATAATAAAGGAACCACAACCACTAGAACAGGGTTCCCAACTGGCGGCCCGGTGATTTTATTTGGCCCCCCAAGTTTTCGGACCCCAAAAATATATATATTTTTTGTATTTTTTAAAAAAGACTGTAAAAACATCAGCAAATCAGCTCCAAGTGATTTGATTTTGGAAATCTGCTCCAAAGTATTCCCACGCATAATAGAAAAATATATGTAGGTCCCCTGTAGCTCAGTTGGTAGAGCATGGCGCTTGCAACGCCAGGGTTGTGTATTCGTTTCCCACAGGGGGCCAGTATGTAAAATGTATGCACTCACTAACTGTAAATTGCTCTGGATAAGAGTGTCTGCTAAATGACTAAAATGAAAAAATATGTGATTGTATACAAATGTAAGCAAGGTTTGAAATGATTATATTTTTGTCAAATAATAATTTAGTTTGGGTTTCTTGCGGTCAATTTGCAGTCTACAAATTATTTGTAATTATGTTCTGGCCCCCTGACCATCCACCTCAATAAAGAATCGGCCCGCGGCTGAATCTAGTTGATGATCCCTGCACTACAACCACAAACTGATCATCAAACTGATTTAGTCAATATACCCCTTTAGTTAGGTCACAGAAGGCATGCTCTGGCATTTCTCAACTTGATCCTAATGCAACTCCAACAATATTGTGGTCAACGTCTTTGATTCTTATGTAGTGAGACACAGTAGACTTGAGCCTGGAGACATTTTGTAGGCTTAATGTAAACATCTCTGTGCCCCCTCACAAAGGGCCACATTCTGTCCCAGATTGCAGTTCCCACACCCCCAAATTCACTACACCAACAATGTTGATAATGGAATAGTGATAAAGACGTGCATCCAGTCATTTGAGGAATATCTGCAATGAGAGACCAAGCTCTTTAAAAACATCAAAGATTTAACTGAATCAAGTTGAATTTCCAACTACAGATCGATTAATGGAACACATTTCTGCAAAAAAAGCAACAGAGCCTCATTGTCACCATCTCCAATCTTTGAAATAATACATGTTTGAAATGAATAAATAAATAAATAATGATAAATAAATAGATATTTCTGTTCACTAGTCAAAGTTTCCCAGTTGTGTTGTGGTTTATGAACTTCCTACATATCAGAATGCATTTGCAATATTTGCAGAATTGTTAGGTCACCGAACCCCAAATAACCCCCCAAATCATTATTGTTCCTCAAGGAACAGTACAAATTTCATAGTGTGATACAATTAATTCAATTAATTCCCCCCAACCCAATATAATTCACACTTGCATCATCCTATTCTGAATAGGAAAGAAAACTAAACACACCTATCATAAATGTGTTAGAGAATAATAGACTTACCTATACATTTTGTCTGTTTTCTTGAGTTATAGCTTTGAGAAACAAAGCACCTTTTCCCCCAGGCGAGTGGAGATGGCACGGACCTCTCCAAACCGGGAACGCGCAAAGGCCATACGTGAACGGCTCAGCCCTGAGCAGGCGGCGGGTGAGTGAGCAGTGATGGAAGTTCGCCTAAACTTTGCAAGAGTGAACTCAAATGAACAGTGACGTGCACGAGCAAAGGATTACGGTTACGCGCGCACAAGAATGTATGGTCTGCTTGCTGAAATACTTTGTTTCTAACCCGTTATGAAATAGGCCTAGTTTATCAACACAGGGTTTATAGACATACACAAGATTTCACCTGAAAATCTTCCTGTAGCCACGGTTTTGTAATAAGAAAAAAAAGTTTATAATCAGAAATATATGTCGTTTATATCTGAGACTTTATTATGTGACATCTACTTGACACTTTATATTAGGGACCTTTATTCTGACAAAAGGCTACCCTTCTCCAATGTATTTAGTGGAGACTCACGTGAGTCGCGTCAGCCAGGCTAATTTCACTTGGATTCGGATTAAACTATAGAAAGGAACTTCACTGTAACCAGACTCTCATCGAACCCACCGTCCCTTCAGAGGTGATAGATAATTAGGGTTATAATGTAGGGTTAGCCTACCTTTTTGACGTTATTGACGTAGCTCTGACCAATAGGCCTTCAGGATTAGGCTTCTTGTAAGACCAATTAATATGCTATACAGCCTATTAGCAGCAGATAGGTCTAGTATTATTATCACAAAATTCATTTGTTTGGTAACATTTTTGATAACTCTAGAATGCATACGTTTAAAAAAACAAAAACATTTCCGATATAGGCCATTGATAAAAAATGCAACATTTAGCAGATCTTCAAAAACCCGCTAGATGGCGTGCCCGTCCATCAAATCTCGGAGGCCTACAGCTTTTGGAGGACTGAAAGGTAAGCTTTTTGTAAAAAAAAGAAAAATCATTAGTTAAGTGGAGGGGAGCATGTCAGTCAATCTAGTCGTAACATGATGGCTAGGGTTACACACTCCCTGAATCAATTATGAAATAAAATACATGCAAGCCATAGGTTCAATGGTTTAAGACTCCTTCAAACCCTTGCCTTCAGGTATCATGTTGGCATATCTGCGGGAAGTAGGGGTGCTGAGGGTGCTGCAGCACCTCTGAAAAATCGTAATAAAAAAGAAAATATGAATATATATATTTTTCTTTACATATTTTTTCACAAAGGTAGTGCACTGGGCCTTTAATAGTCCTGTATTAGTGGACCGAAATATAATCTGCAGCACCAACAGGGGCAAAAAGATTAGTCCCCGCCCCACTGGAGAAAAAAATGTACAGCACCACCAGACCCAAATTACTTCCCACGGCTATGCAAGTTGGTACCCCCTCCCCCAGTCTCAGGTTTTTGACCACACCATCTAAAGTCCAAGAAAGATAGTGTAATGAACAGAGTCAGATAACCCTCTGTAGCTCAGTTGGTAGAGCAGGGATCATCAACTAGATTCAGCCACGGGCCGTTTCTTTCTTGAGCGGATGGTCAGGGGGCTGGAACATAAAGTGGGGAAAAAAAGTATTTAGTCAGCCACCAATTGTGCAAGTTCTCCCACTTAAAAAGATGAGAGAGGCCTGTATTTGTCATCATAGGTACACGTCAACTATGACAGACAAAATGAGATTTTTTTTCTCCAGAAAATCACATTGTAGGATTTTTAATGAATTTATTTGCAAATTATGGTGGAAAATAAGTATTTGGTCACCTACAAACAAGCAAGATTTCTGGCTCTCACAGACCTGTAACTTCTTCTTTAAGAGGCTCCTCTGTCCTCCACTCGTTACCTGTATTAATGGCACCTGTTTGAACTTGTTATCAGTATAAAAGACACCTGTCCACAACCTCAAACAGTCACACTCCAAACTCTACTATGGCCAAGACCAAAGAGCTGTCAAAGGACACCAGAAACAAAATTGTAGACCTGCACCAGGCTGGGAAGACTGAATCTTCAATAGGTAAGCAGCTTGGTTTGAAGAAATCAACTGTGGGAGCAATTAACTTGCTTTGAATAAAACCATCTGGCATATATTTATATATTATAACCCTGCAACAACCCCACTGAAAGGGTCTGGCCCCTTGATCTTGCAGAATAGACACATAGCCCCTTGTGTTAAATCTCTATGGGTTGCTTTTGTTTGTTGTCTCTCTGCTAATGCTGCTGTGCTACTCCTGCTCGAGTGTGTAATGACAGGAACCAGTGCACCAGATGGTAGTGATGGAGGTAATAATAGGCTACACTGTTATGTCTGTGTCCCGCAATAAAATAGGGTGCTCTTTGCAGAGACACTATGGTTGGTTAGAGTGTTTACTCCACTGTTCCTATCAGAATAATGTGTTATTGTGGAGTGGCAGCTAGTGCAGGAATGTGTAGGCAAGCGAACACCATAATTTCAGCATATTATATGTAGTTTGAGTTTGAATGACCCTGGCACAAAAGGAACAATAATCAATGAAAACATGTTTTGGTACATTAGTTCAATAGAAGCACCTTGTGTTTTCAGCGGGAGCGTAACATAGTCGTGTGTTAGGCTTCACATCTGTAACAGGAGCAGGGCGATTCCATGCCAGCGGGAGCGGAATATATTTTGGGTATCTCAGATTGTTCTGGCAATTCTCACATAGAAACTTCATTGGGAGGTTTGAAATGTTTTTTACATTTGCATCACCATTGTTTTGAAAATCTTGATGAAAGTGGCAATTTTAGGCCCTTTTTAGACCTACAGTGCATTCGGAAAGTATTCAGACCCCTTCCCTTTTTCCACATTTTGTTATGTTACAGCCTTATTCTAAAATTGATAAAATATTTTTTTCCCTCATCAATCTACACACAATACCCCATAATGACAATGTGAAAACAGGTTTTTAGAAATTTTGGCAAATTCATTAAAAATAAAAACCATAAATACCTTATTTACATAAGTATTCAGACCCTTTTCTATGAGACTCAAAATGTTGCTCAGGTGCATCCTGTTTCCATTTATCATCCTGGAGATATTCCAGAAGGACAACCATCTCTGCAGCACTCCACCAATCAGGCCTTTATGGTAGAGTGGCCAGACGGAAGACACTCCTCAGTAAAAGGCACATGGCAGCCCGCTTGGAGTTTGCCAAAAGGCACTGAAAGGACTCTCAGACCATGAGAAATAAGATTCTCTGGTCTGATGAAACCAAGATTGAACTCTTTGGCCTGAATGCCAAGCGTCACGTCTGGAGGAAACCTGGCACCATCCCTACGGTGAAGCATGGTGGCGGCAGCATCATGCTGTGGGGATGTTTTTCAGCGGCAGGGACTGGGAGACTAGTCAGGATCGAGGGAAAGATGACCGGAGCAAAGTACAGAGAGATCCTTGATGAAAACCTGCTCCAGAGCACTCAGGACTTCGGACTGGGGCGAAGGTTCACCTTCCAACAGGACAACGACCCTAAGCACACAGCCAAGACAACGCAGGAGTAGCTTCGGGACAAGTCTCTGAATGTCCTTGAGTGGCCCAGCCAGAGCCCAGACTTGAACCCGATTTAACATCTCTGGAGAGACCTGAAAATAGCTGTGCAGCAACACTCCCAATCCAACCTGACAGAGCTCGAGAGGATCTGCAGAGAAGAATGGGAGAAACTCCCCAAATACAGGTGTGCCAAGCTTGTAGCATCATACTCAAGGCTGTAATCGCTGCCAAAGGTGCTTCAACAAAGTACTGAGTAAAGGGTCTGAAAACGTATGTAAATGTGATATTTCCGTTTTTTATTGTTAATACATTTGCAAACATTTCTAAAAAACGTTATTTTCTTTGTCATTAATGGGTCTTGTGTGTAGATTGATGAGGGAAAAAACAATTTAATCTTGTTTAGAATAAGGATGTAACAAAATGTGGAAAAAGTCAAGGGTCTGAATACTTTCCAAATGCACTGTATACATGCCTCCTGTAAGACCCTATGATCTGTGAACCGTACATGATACAAACAACATCTTGGTGTCATTATACATTATACTAGTGTGCTCTAACTTATGGAGTACATCTAGATTCGGAAATACAAATGTTCACATTAATTTATTCAATGTAAAAAATATTAATATAAATACAGTACCAGTCAAAAGTTTGGACACACCTACTAATTCAAGGGTTTTTCTTTATTTTTACTATTTTCTACATTGTAGAATAATAGTGAAGACATCAAAACCATGAAATAATACATATGGAATCATGTAGTAAACAAAAAAGTGTTAAACAAATCAAAATATATTTTATATTTGAGATTCTTCAAATAGCCACCCTTTGCCTTGATGACAGCTTTGCACACTCTTGGCATTCTTGCAACCAGCTTCACCTGGAATGCTTTTCCAACAGTCTTGAAGGAGTTCCCACATATGCTGAGCACTTGTTGGCTGCTTTTCCTTCACTCTGCCGTCCGACTCATCCCAAACCAACTCAATTGGGTTGAGGTCAGGGGATTGTGGAGGCCAGCTCATCTGATGCAGCATTCCATCACTCTCCTTCTTGGTCAAATAGCCCTTACACAGCCTGGAGGTGTGTTGGGTCATTGTCCTGTTGATACACAAATGATAGTCCCACTAAGCCCAAACCAGATGGGATGGCATATCGCTGCAGAATGCAGTGGTAGCCATGCTGGTTAAGTGTGCCTTGAATTCTAAATAAATCAGACAGTGTCACCAGCAAAGCACCCCCACATCATAACAACTCCTCCTCCATGCTTTTCGGTGGGAACTACACATGCAGAGATCATCCGTTCACCCACACCGCGTCTCACAAAGACACGGCGGTTTGAACCAAAAATCTCCAATTTGGACTCCAGACCAAAGGACACATTTCCACCTGTCTAATGTCCATTGCTTGTGTTTATTGGCCCAAGCAGGCCTCTTCGTCTTATTGGTGTTCTTTAGTAGTGGTTTCTTTGCAGCAATTCGACCATGAAGGCCTGATTCACACAGTCCCCTCTGAACGGTTGATGTTGAGATGTGTCTGTGACTTGAACTCTGTGAAGCATTTATTTGGGCTGCAATTTCTGAGGCTGGTAACTCTAATGAACTTATCCTCTGCAGCAGAGGTAACTCTGGGTCTTCCTGTGGCGGTCCTCATGAGAGCCAGTTTCATCATAGCGCTTGATGGTTTTTGCGACTGCACTTGAAGAAATTTAAAAGTTCTTGAAATGTTCCGTATTGACTGACCTTCATATCTTAAAGTAATGATGGACTGTCGTTTCTCTTTGCTTATTTGAGCTGTTCTTGCCATAATTCACTGTTCACTCAAACAGTAACAATAGGGCTATCTTCTGTATACCCCCACTATCTTGTCACAACACAACTGATTGGCTCAAATGCATTATGAAGGAATTAAATTCCACAAATTAACTTTTAACAAGGGACACCTGTTAATTGCATTCTAGGTGACTACCTCATGAAGCTGGTTGAGATAATGCCAAGAGTGTGCAAAGCTGTCATCAAGGCAAAGGGTGGCTATTTTGAAATATAAAATATATTTTGATTTGTTTAACTCTTTTTTTTGGTTACTACATGATTCCATATGTGTTATTTCATAGTTGTGATGTCTTCAGTATTATTCTACAATGCAAAAAATAGTAAAAATTAAGAAAAACCCTTGAATGAGTAGGTGTGTCCAAACCTTTGACTGGTAGTGTATCTAAAAACTATCCTTTTTGATTTTGTTCATTTTAAGACATATTGTTTGGAACAAACAATATACTCTACAGTACATCACATTTCCAGAGTGGAGTCTCTGCTTTTATGAACACCACCAACACAGGGAATGCTGGTGATTTGCTGAATGTGCGATCCTAAAGGAGGGCTGTGATTGGTTAATGACCTACAATGTCAATTTATATGTATAAAATGGATCATATCATTAAAAGTACCAGAGAGCCCACCCTTTAAATGTGATGTGTTTGAAGAGTATTTTTCCAAACAATAAGCAAAATAAAAAAGCGTAGTTTTTAGATATTTATATTAAATATTTTTCATGTTCACTAAATTCATGTGAACATTTTATTTCAGAATCTAGACATACTCCATATGTTAGAGCACATTATAAGGAGTATAATGACACCAAGATGTTGTCTGTATCATGTACGATTCACAGATCATAGGGTCTTACAGGAGGCATCTATAGGTCTAGAAATAACCACTTTCATCATGATTTTCTAAAATATGGTTTGTGATCAAACTGAAGTGTCCTATGTGAGAATTGCCAGAACAATCTGAGATACCCAGAATATTTTCCGCTGGTGTGGAATCGCCCAGCAGAATGATGGCCAGGTGTAGTTGTCACCTGATGGTACTAGGGCATATAAATCCTATGATTCACTCCACAATACACACCTCCATCCCAGGCCACATCCCATTACCTCACCACATACATTCAGTCATCTCTGCATATCTGCACTGTACATGTTCACTCAAACAGTAACATACAGGTTCATCTCGGCAACCCAAACCCAATCTTGTGTGCTGTTGGCCAGCTACTCGATTTCAACATTTCAAAATGAGAGTCATGAGAGACTACATACAGGTGTACCCTCCCTGTACAGTTCTGCTAACCGGAGAGTAAGTTTCCCCTTTATCACCCCATGTTCAGTATTTGGGAAGGCTTTAATTAAAATGGACCACCTCTCACCTCAGAGTCCGTAGTGTTAATAGCATCCTCAGCCAGAGAGCTGTGCAGCAGCAGTCATGATTATAGCAGTAGTCATTCAGCAGCTGCTGTGAGAACATAACAGCAGATCCAATCTCCTGATAACAGTCAGAGGGGGAGAGAAGGAAAGAGAGAGAGGGGGGGAGAGAGATGAACAAAAAACCGTTGTAAATACAACCCATATTTATGTTTATTTATTTTCCCTTTTGTACTTTAACTATTTGCACATCGTTACAACACTGTACATAGCCATAATATGATATTTGAAATGTCTCTATTCCTTTAACTTTTGTGAGTGTAATGTTTACTGTACATTTCTGATGGTTTATTTCACTTTTGTTTATTATCTATTTCACTTGCCTTGGCAATGTAAACACATGTTTCCCATGCCAATAAAGCCCTTTGAATTGAATTGACAAATAAAATGTGATTTGATTTGAGAGAGAGGAGTGGGAGAGAGAGAGACCCTGGCTCTGACCGTTCTGTAATATAACTATTTGCTGTCATTAATACTGCCTGGATAGGTTTGCTGCACAGTGTGACTTAGAGCTGCAGATCTAGCTAATGTCAGGCTGAGGGTGAAGGAGAGTGTGACCATAGAGGAATAATATAAGTAAGAAGTTGAGAGTAGTGCAATTTATCTCTCTGTGGTAGCGAGCTGCTGTAAGCCCTGTTGGAGACTAGAGCAGAGGGGTGATGATGCAGGAGAAATGGCCAGGCATGGTCTTGTTGTCTGGGCCTTTGATATGCCAACCTGTAGGTCAGCTGCAGGCCAGGGCATTGCTGTTTACTGGTGGCTGGTTGTACAGTACTACATCATGGTTATGTCCCAAATGGCACCCTATTCCCTACATAGTGCACTACTTTTGACCAGAGTCCTGATCAAAAGTATTGCACTATATATGGAATAGGGTTTCCCTGAAGCCCTGTGATCTCTCATCTCTCTCTGCGTCACACAATCCAGACCCACATCAGGGGACAGGACTGGGCTCCGTGTGAAATGGATGCTGTTTTTTAGATCGCCTCAGCGTGGTTTGCCTCCATCACACACTATATTACTTTAAGACATGAAGGTCAGTCAATACGGAACATTTCAAGAACTTTTAAAGTTTCTTCAAGTGCAGTCGCAAAAACCGTCAAACGCTATGATGAAACTGTCTCTCATGAGGACAACCACAGGAATGGAAGACCCAGAGTTACCTCTGCTGCAGAGGAGAAGTTCATTAGAGTTACCAGCCTCAGAAATTGCAGCCCAAATAAATGCTTCACAGAATTCAAATAACAGACACATCTCAACATCAACTGTTCAGAGGGGACTGTGTGAACCAGGCCTTCATGGTTGAATTGCTGCAAAGAAACCACTACTAAAGAACACCAATAAGAAGAAGAGACCTGCTTGGGCCAAGAAACAATAGCAATGGACATTAGACCCGTGGAAATGTGTCCTTTGGTCTGGAGTCCAAATTGGAGATTTTTGGTTCCGACCTCCGTGTCTCTGTGAGACGCGGTGTGGGTGAACGGATGATCTCCGCATGTGTATTTCCCACCGTAAAGCATGGAGGAGGAGGTGTTATGGTGTGGGGGTGCTTTGCTGGTGACACTGTCTGTGATTTATTTAGAATTCAAGGCACACTTAACCAGCATGGCTACCACCGCATTCTGCAGTGATATGCCATCCCATCTGGTTTGGGCTTAGTCCCACTATCATTTGTTTTTCAACAGTACCACAAAAGCACTCTAATAATTAATCTATTGCAGTTTTCAAACATAATCACATTAATCACTGACAATACATCACAATAGTGTCAACTTGCATGTGTTGGTTTGTTAGTGACCAATAATCGTAGAGATACACTTTCTGGTCTGTCAACCGGTATGATGGTGTGGTCGGAAGCTGTGGGACTAATGATATCATCCCATGTGTTACTTTATTTAACTGGATTGTTATGGAACAGGGATTGGAACCGGTTCAGGGAACAGAACAGAAAACTGGAAAATGAATACATTTTTCAAGGAACAGAAACGGAACCTGGAACGAAAGTGATCCATACTGTTCAAAAACGGAACCGTTATTTTAAAAGCATGGGTTAATAACATTCCAGGTATTGTTTTTCTAGTCGCACAACAAAACACATATGCGAAGCCCTCACTCTGTCACTCAGAAACGTATTCCAGTGTCTGCCTGCAAGCTGGATATCTTAACCTTGCCTGTGCATGTTTAGGCTACCTGCCCCTCCCACCTCCGAAGCATAGGCTACTGTACTGACATTACAAGCTTGATTCAGAAGATAGGGAGAGAGATTTTTAATTAGCTAGATAAGAATGGATTAACTTTTTCAATGATAGTTAAGGATACTATTGGCCTAGTTATCACATTTCACGTTGGATTTATTAACTACAAAAAGGTAAGAAGTGTTTTTAATGCTGGTGCCGCTCTGCACACACAAGCTTGTTAGCTAGCTAGCTCAAAGGACATTCAAAGTTCATAGAAGCCGCTCCACCTAGGTATAATTCTGTGGACCTAATTCATATAATGCATGTCATAACAAGATGCCCAGCACTTCAAGCCTACTCCTCAACCCTCTCTCTCCCCACCCGCAACATTTCTGTCGCATCTTGCGCCATAGGCTACACTTGTCTGTCCATGATGCATGTAAACAACTAGTTTGCCTACTCTATCTGCACTGATGGCGAACTAATTGAATGAGCTAAATGTAAAAAACTGTTGATTTCACAGGTGAAAAAATGACAATATAAACCAGTACCTTTTTTGGGGTCGAACCAGTTCAGAACTTTATTTTGCTGGTGGGAACTAAACATTTTTTAAAGTTATTCTGTTCAGAATGAACCGATTGGAAAATTATGTTATGTGATTGATGAGGATGCTGAGTTACTATACTGTAGATCCTCATTATCTAGGGTTGTGATTGAAGTGTTGCTAAATGTGTATGTACAGAAGAGCCTCATTTATCTCATTTATAGATTTTGAAAGTTTTCTGGTGTCATCCCTTTCCTTCAAAGATGATCTGTTATGTGTTTTAATAAGCCAAGCAGTTAAACGAGAGACTGTTGAAAGATTGATCCATCAATACAATATTGGGATCAATACTGATCAATATCATTGCCTCACCATGGTGGATCAGTGTTATTGGTATCTGTGAAATATGCTAATCTGGTGTGTGTGTGTGTTCTTCATATTGCCATCAAATGAGGTATTTTTACAATGATGAAATACGTCCACCCATGCCTGTGCCTTGAGAGGGTTTCCCGTACTAAACTCTGAGTGGTTTTGTCTTCTCTGCCTTTTCTATTAGTACTTTCTTGTCTGAGAAAACCGAGATACTATGACAAAGCCATCTGAGCCCCCTTCCCATAACAAGCACCTAATGGTCCATGAGAATGCTGCCCATTGGAATCTGTTGTTCCGTTGACATGGCAATGGACAGGAAAGGGAGTCTTGTCTTGTAAGGTACTATAACTATGTGGGGCTGTGGGTGAAAGGACTTGTGAAGAGCAGGAATGATGAAAGGAAGGAATTACAAATGATGGTGATGATTACTGAGCTGATGAGAAGAACAAGGCCTACTCTCCTCTCGTTGTTACTCAGCTACTCCCAGGGGTCAAGAGTTGGGGTCACAGTTAATGAGGTTCTGGACCTTGCTTAATGGAGACTCATCAGAATTCAAATGTGTGTTTGAGAGAGGAAAAATAAAAAGAACGACAGAACACAATTTTTCCTTTGATGGTTCAAATCAAATCAAATCACATTTTATTGGCCACATGCGCCGAATACAACAGGTGCAGACATTACAGTGAAATGCTTACTTACAGCCCTTAACCAACAGTGCATTTATTTTAAATAAAAAAGTAGAATAAAACAACAAAAAAGTGTTTTTGAGCAGAAGTAGTAAAATAAAATAACAGTAGGGAGGCTATATATACAGGGGGGTACCGGTGCAGAGTCAATGTGCGGGGGCACCGGCTAGTTGAGGTAGTTGAAGTAATATGTACATGTGGGTAGAGTTAAAGTGACTATGCATAAATAATTAACAGAGTAGCAGCAGCGTAAAAAGATGGGGTGGGGGGGCAGTGCAAATAGTCTGGGTAGCCATGATTAGCTATTCAGGAGTCTTATGGCTTGGGGGTAGAAGCTGTTGAGAAGTCTTTTGGACCTAAACTTGGCACTCCGGTACCGCTTGCCGTGCGGTAGCAGAGAGAACAGTCTATGACTAGGGTGGCTGGAGACTTTTGAGGGCCTTCCTCTGACACCGCCTGGTATAGAGGTCCTGGATGGCAGGAAGCTTGGCCCCAGTGATGTACTGGGCCGTACGCACTACCCTCTGTAGTGCCTTGCGGTCAGAGGCCAAGCAGTTGCCATACCAGGCGGTGATGCAACCAGTCAGGATGCTCTCGATGGTGCAGCTGTAGACTTTTTTTGAGGATCTGAGACCCATGCCAAATCTTTTCAGTCTCCTGAGGGGGAATAGGCTTTGTCGTGCCCTCTTCACAACTGTCTTGGTGTGTTTGGACCATGATTGTTCGTTGGTGATGTGCACACCAAGGAACTTGAAGCTCTCAACCTGTTCCAATACAGCCCCGTCGATGAGAATGGGGGCGTGCTCAGTCCTCTTTTTTTTCCTGTAGTCCACAATCATCTCCTTTGTCTTGGTCTGTTTTTTTTTCTTGGTCTTGTCTTTGGTTTGGTCTGTGTATGTGCTTCCAGTTGTGTTTGCATCATTATGTGTCTCTCTGGCCTGTCAAATCTATAGAAAACCCATTGTCTGTGAAAAACAACCCTCAAAATCACTTGGCTTTGGCTTTCAGAACTGCGCTTTCTCCGTTCTGCTAGAAGTAAAAGAGAAAAAGAGAATTTGGTGTGAACTTTCCTAGCTGTGCCCTCTGGCTTTTTCAATCCCTACAGCTCCTCCCGGCTTACATGGCTTTACGTTCCATAAGCGGCTGAGTGGGAATCGCAGAGCAAGCTTTCCCCGACACTGAGACGGAGCTGATGGGGATGAGTAGAGTAGAGGACACAGTAGCGTCCTTGAAAATCAGACCAATTCAGCTTTTAGTCAGAGCTTTGTCTCGCTACTCTGTAAATACAGGACTGTTGAGAATCAGCTTCTTGGCAGGGACTATGTACAAAATAAATACACAGTAAAACACAAAGAAGACATTGGATACTGCTCAGTTGAGACTTTATAAAAAAACCAGAAACATAGTGTTTATTAAAGTGGCACTCCACAATATAACACCAATTGAAAATATATATTTTAGATTAAAAACCAACATTGAAGAGCACCCAGGAAGAGTTTTGAGACACTATAAACATCCATGATACAATATCATAAGCTTTCATTGTCAGCAGGACTCAAACCTGCACGGGAAGTTCCCAATAGAATTATAGTCCATCCCCTTAACCACTCAGCCACAACAACCTAATAGTGTTGACACACAAACAGTGCCCTATCGCTGACTCTTATCATTGAGTTTTCAGAAGCAGCATGAAGTGGGTACAATGCAGGGTCTCTGTGTGTGTGTCTGTTATTGTTAGGGTTCAACAGTTTGTATTCAGAATGACTGATGGAAAGATGTGTTTTGTTTGACTGTATCAGAGTGCCAGTTTGTATGTGACCACGCAGCTTGCTTTGTTTGCTATTGTATGCTCAGCAGAGCAGTACAGTGTGATGTTGAGTGGCTCTCTGACCTCTGGTGCTGTTGACACACACACACACACACACACACACACTGAAAATATCCGATACTCAAAGAGAGAAAGGAGGGCGGTTCCCCAGTCTGGTAGCAGTAATCACATGGCCCTGGCCAAAAACCAACAACACAATGATAACACCACTGTTTGCCAAAAAGTGTGATCGGGGGTATAGCTCAGCGGTAGAGCAATTGACTGCAGATCAATAGGTCCCTGGTTCAAATCCGGGTGCCCCCTCATTTTCTCTCAGATTTCTGTAGTAGTCAAACGCCTCAATACAATTGCTTCACAATTGCAATTTGATGATATTTTCTCTGTCGCTAATCACTTATTAGATCAGATGACGCTGCGATTTCAGTCAGTCAGCGAACAGCACCAGTGAGAACTGAGATGTTTGACAAATTATTGCTCTCCCCTTCCACCTGGGTCATCACCTGTGAGGGATCCCTCCCTCTTCCTCTCCAGCTGTCAAGGAGCGATTGCTTCTGCCTTTCAAACCAAGACGTTTTTCAGCCAACTTTAGCATCCGGTCAAATTTGGCCAACTTTTCTTTATATATTAAGGGTATTGCCGGCGAAAAATTTCCGCCAACCGACCTAGTCATGATTGTGGTAAAGTTCTGCCTGGCTTAGTATGAAATGTGACCGTAATGCTGAGGCAACTCCAAAAGCCCGCGGAGGTTGTGTAGTATGAACACGAGACTCACATGCTTTTGAAAATATAGATTGTCATTATTTTCTATCGGTATCATGATGAAGATACTCTCAATGTAAGACCCTAGGCCTGCTCCCTAACAAAGCGGAGTGAGGGTAGGAAAGACATAAAACGTGGATCAAAAAAGCATGGGCTTGCCTTGGGCTCTGTTTCAAAATATGAAAGCGATTCCAAACGTTGCCGTATTTTATTCTGTTATATTTCATTGTATAGACTACTATAAAAGATGTGTGTTGACTGTGATCAGGGTAGCCTTGTCTGTTTAATGAACAAAATAACTATTGATTTCATGTAGCCTATAGGCTGCACAAAAACCCACATCTGCCACTTACTGCCACTCCTAAAGTTGCCGGCATGTGCACGGGAGATAATTATCTGGTATAAATGGGACTGTATGAATTGAATTTAAAAAAACACTGCCAGATATTTTTACAGGCAACCTACCATAAAGTCTGTCTGTAAAGGGTACAAGTCTCATCTCTCAAACTCTTCTCCCTGTATTTCAAGGATCACTGTAGAGAAATCACTCTACCTCGGCTTCCATCCATGATATTGTCCTTATTGAGTATTCTCCCCTACATGTTTAATTTAACATGATTACTCCACTTTTGAATTCTTCACTCATCCACAGGGGACTTGTTCCCACCTTCAGATCTTTCTCTCCAATCTCAGAGAAATTGTTCCCGCTCAGATCTTGTGTCCAATCTTTGAGCAATTCCTCCTCTCGCTGAGCCTAAGTGTGGGTGTGAGAGCTTGCGTCCCAAATCGTACTCTATTCCCTTTATATAGTGCCATTTGGGATACACACAGAGACAGCAATGATAGTTAAGGGAGGACTTTTATCACTCGCCCAGGTTGGTAATTGGACGTTTTCGATGGTGTTGTGAAGCCATGCAGTAAGAGGAGTCGAAGGAGAGAGCCAGCCTTCATCATCCAGATGGGATAATTAAAGTGAATTAACAGACCAAACATGCAGAGAACCCCTGTGGATCAGAACACCCTCTGTATGGCATTTAACAAAGCAGACCTGCATCATCTCATCCAGTACTGCTGGGGAGATGGGGAGAGCACCAGAATTAACTTGAATTTGACATCAATGAATGATGTACGTGAAAGTCATTGTACGCGCTTATCTCGACTCTGAATCGGCCCATAAGAGAGAGAAATATGAATATGACTACATTGGTATGTTAAATGGGCAGGCATGTTATTTTCCTGATGGAGGTGGTGAGCAGGCGTTTGACAAGGCGCCCGGCTGGAAGCGATGTGTCTACCAGCTGTGCTCTGCACTGCAGCACTGATGAAATCCACTCTGTGGGCTATTGATCTGGCCTGCGGTTTGATTGATGCTGTCTTTAAAAATTCATTAGGTTGAGGCATGGGGGAGCTGCAGGGCAGCGGGTGATCCTGTAGGGCACATTTGTCTATGTTTACAGAACCACCAGTATTCACTCAGCAGCAGGAAAATAGCGTTGTTGTGTTGCTCTGTACCACACACACACTTCACGTAACTTTTACATACGTGCACCACACACACACACACACACACACAGAGACATTAGATGTGATTTTAAATCCCTGTAGTTTTGAAGTGCATATGTTGCGCTATGCCCTTATCTTTGTGAAGTGCTTGGTGTGACTATGTGTGCTATTGATCCCTGCATGTCCCTAGAGCTCTGCACTGCTTATACCTGCACCCATAAATCACATGACGACTACAGGACGACGACCCCGGGGATTCACTCTCATCGACCCCTACATCCATTTAAACGCGTGGGGACGGCTATACTACAGCGTCTGGTCAAAGGTAGTGCACTATGTAGGTTGCCATTTGGGATGCAGCCCACATGTCAGAGTGAGACCACAGAGGAGCAGGTAGCACACAAAGAGTTAATGATCGTCAGAATAGAGCAAGTCCCCCCTCATAGGGAACACAGCAGGGTTGATGAGAGGTGCCGTTTACTATTAAGACACGCTGTTAATTAAGACTGCATGCTTCAATTTGCTGGGAAGTGCTTAAAGGACAGACAGGGGAGAAGCCTGGGGTTAATGTTCTACTCAGGGTTAGAGGGAGAGACGGGCCTGTATGGCAGGGGAGGGAGAGGGGGAGAGATAGGGAGGGAGGTGGGAGAGAATACTTGCCTATAGTCAGAATGCTGCAGAGGGAAGCCTTGACTTGCACATGAAACTCTGCCTACCTCGATGTTGGCTGTTTGAAACAGGGAAATTAGAATTTGGGTATTGCTGTGCTCCTGCCTCAGCCCTGGATCTCGCCCACTCTCTACTGTTGCAGAGTGGGAAGAGTTCACACACACACACACACACACACCGCTCCACTCCAGCACTCGCTAGCTTGTGTGCGTGCATGACTCCAGTTGGATTGTGTGTGGGGGAGTGCATTTACAGTGCCTTGTAAAAGTTGTCATCCCCCTTGGCATTTTTCCTATTTAGTTGCATTACAACCTGTAATTTAAATGGAATTTTTATTTTGATTTAATGTAATGGACATACACAAAATAGTCCAAATTGGTGAAATGAAATGTAAAAAAAAAACTTGTTTCAAGAAATTGTAAAAAATAAATAACGGAAAAGTGGTGCGTGCATATGTATTCACCCCCTTTGCTATGAAGCCCCTAAATAAGATCTGGCGCAACCAATTACCTTCAGAAGTCACATAATTAGTTAAATAAAGTCCACCTGTATGCAATCTAAGTGTCACATGATCTCAGTATATATACACCTGTTCTGAAAGGCCCCAGAGTCTGCAACACCACTAAGCAAGGGGCACCGCCAATCAAGCGGCACCATGAAGACCAAGGAGCTCTCCAAACAGGTCAGGGACAACGTTGTGGAGAAGTACAGATCAGGGTTGGGTTATAAAAAAATATCAGAAACTTTGAACATCCCACGGAGCACCATTAAATCCATTTTTAAAAAATGGAAAGAATATGGCACCACAACAAACCTGCCAAGAGAGGGCCGCCCACCAAAACACACGGACCAGGCAAGGAGGGCATTAATAAGAGAGGCAACAAAGAGACCAAAGATAACCCTGAAGGATTTGCAAAGCTCCACAGCGGAGATTGGAGTATCTGTCCATACGATCACTTTAAGTCGTACATTCCACAGAGCTGGGCTTTACGGAAGAGTGGCCAGAAAAAAGCCATTGCTTAAAGAAAAAAATAAGCAAACACGTTTGGTGTTCGCCAAAAGGCATGTGGGAGACTCCCCAAACATACGGAAGAAGGTACTCTGGTCAGATTAGACTAAAATTGAGCTTTTTAGCCATCAAGGAAAACACTATGTCTGGCGCAAACCCAACACCTCTCATCACCCCGAGAACACCGTCCCCACAGTGAAGCATGGTGGTGGCAGCATCATGCTGTGGGGATGTTTTTCATCGGCAGGGACTGGGAAACTGGTCAGAATTGAAGGAATGATGGATGGCGCTAAATACAGGGAAATACTTGAGGGAAACCTGTTTCAGTCTTCCAGAGATTTGAGACTGGGACGGAGGTTCACCTTCCAGCAGGACAATGACCCTAAGCATACTGCTAAAGCAACACGCGAGTGGTTTAAGGGGAAACATTTAAATGTCTTGGAATGGCCTAGTCAAAGCCCAGACCTCAATCCAATTGAGAATCTGTGGTATGACTTAAAGATTGCTGTACACCAGCGGAACCCATCCAACTTGAAGGAGCTGGAGCAGTTTTGCCTTGAAGAATGGGCAATAATCCCAGTGGCTAGATGTGCCAAGTTTATAGGGACATAACCCCAAGAGAGTTGCAGCTGTAATTGCTGCAAAAGGTGGCTCAAAGTATTGACAAGGTATTGACTTTGGGGGGGTGAATAGTTATGCACGCTCAAGTTTTCTGTTTTTTTTTTGTCTTATTTCTTGTTTCACAATAAAAAATATTTTGCATCTTCAAAGTGGTAGGCATGTTGTGTAAATGAAATTATACAACACCCCCCAAAAAAAATCCATTTTAATTCCAGGTTGTAAGGCAACACAATTGCCAAGGGGGGTGAATACTTTCGCAAGCCACTGTACACCATGTGTGTAAGAAGGGAGTGGTTCATGCCTAGCGTAGACTGCATGTGTATGAAAATGGGCCCCTGGCTTTCTAATTACCATATTATTTTCATCACTGGATTCAATAGAAAAATGGCACCTCTGGCTGTATGCAGCAGGTTACATAACACAGTCATGTGAAAACCTGGCAAAGTATTTACTTCTTCCTTGGAATTTGCGTCACATCCCAGATATTCCTAAAGGAAACATTTCAAAATGCTGTTTTTTCACCTGCATAGGTAAACAAAGATATAGGGATGGCTTGTGTGTTTGTGGAGAGGTCCGTCAGCCAGTGAGTCAGCAAGCCATCCAGCCAGTCAGTGATAGCCTTTTGGAATAATGAGTCCCCATTGTTCTGAAGCCTAATACTGTTTTTTTGTTTTATCAGTTTGGTACTATTTTCACAAGTATGTGGTACATTTTCACAACTCTTAGTACAAAACTCCAAACTGGTCACATATTTTACGCAGCCAGTCTTTCATTCAAAACCTGTCATTGTGCATTCATTTGGATTGTAAAAAATGTTCACCACACAACCATTGATTCAAAATATACGTTTACAGTTAATCCAATAGCAAACAATGCAAGATACGCGTTTCAAATCGCAAAGAAGTGCTGAAAGTAATATGCTACAGTACTGTAAATTATAGTAGATTACAGTTTTCACATTAGGCAATACACTTACATTACCCAACAAAATTGACAGCAAATCTATAATTTCCATAATATCTATCCAAAGTGTAATCAAAGGTGTGATCAATGAAGACATACTCTACAATCATTCATGCAAAAAAAACATTTTCTTTTTTAGATTGAATTGCAACATAGGTGAACTGTCTGTAATCAAATGTAAGAAATTAAATGAAACAAATTAAATGAATTAAAATAAAACAATGTTTATTATGCATTAACTTGCATCAAGCCTGTCTTGAGCATTTGGCCATAAATTCTCAACTACATCACAGTGAATGTCCTCATTGTTCATGCACCATGGGAAAAACCTTTTGGCATGACGAATCCAAGCTTGACATTGGTCTGCATTGATGTCATCGCATGCCTCATCCATGGCCAGAAGGAGGGTGGCACACTCATGGGATGGCGATCGTACACCTGCCACCTCCATGCTGAAAAAAAAATCTGCAATAGGGTTGAAGAAAGGAGAGTATGGGGGCAAGTATAGTGTCACGAATCAGGGATGGGCCCGAAACCATGCCTGAACCACCTATGCAGGGTGGAATCACGCCATCTTCAAAGATCGCTGCGCACATGGAGATGTTTCCCCCACGTTGTGCAGGCACTTGGACGGTCACCCATTGACCGATGAGGTTCCACCCACGGCGCCAAGTTTTGGCCAGGTTGAAACACGCTTCATCAACAAAGATACACTTGTGATGGTTCACAGCAGTGTCAAGCACATCACTCTTTCAAAATATATTTTGGTTAGTTATTTTTACAATATATTTCCAATATGATATTGTGTAGTAGCATGTGCATCAAATAGTAACAGTATACAGTGCATTCGGAAAGTATTCAGACCCCTTCACTTTTTCCACATTTTGTTTTACGTTACAGCCTTATTCTAAAATTGATTAAATACAATTTTCCCTCATCAATCTACACACAATAACCCATAATGACAAAGCGAAAACAGGTTTTTAGAAATATCTTATTTACATAAGTATTCAGACCCTTTGCTATGTACTCGAAATTGAGCTCAGGTGCATACTTTTTCCATTGATCATCCTTGAGATGTTTTTACAACTTGATTGGAGTCCACTTGTGGTAAATTCAATTGATTGTACATGATTTGGAAAGGCACACACCTGTCTAAATAAGGTCCCACAGTTGACAGTGCATATCAGAGCAAAAACCAAGCCATGAGGTCGAAGGAATTGTCCGTAGAGCTCCGAGACAGGATTGTTTCGAGGAATAGATCTGGGGAAGGGTACTAAAAAATTTCTGCAGCATTGAAGGTCCCCAAGAACACAGTGGCCTCCATCATTCTTAAATGGAAGAAGTTTGGAACCACCAAGATTCTTCCTAGAGCTAGCCGCCCGGCCAAACTGAGCAATCGGGGGAGAAGGGCCTTGGTCTGGGAGGGGACCAAGAACCCGATGGTCACTCTGACAGAGCTCCAGAGTTCCTCTGTGGAGATGGGAGAACATTCCAGAAGGACAACCATCTCTGCAGCACTCCACCAATCAGGCCTTTATGGTAGAGTGGCCAGACGGAAACTACTCCTAAGTAAAAGGCACATGACAGCCCGCTTGGAGTTTGCCACAAGGCACCTAAAGGACTCTCAGACCATGAGAAACATGATTATCTGGTCTGATGAAACCAAGATTGAACTCTTTGGCCTGAATGCCAAGCGTCACGTCTGGAGGAAACCTGGCACCATCCCTACAGTGAAGCATGGTGGTGGCAGCATCATGCTGTGGGGATGTTTTTCAGTGGCAGGGACTGGGAGACTAGTCAGGATTGAGGGAAAGATGAATGGAGCAAAGTACAGAGAGATCCTTGATGAAAACCTACTCCAGAGCGCTCAGGACCTCAGACTGGGGCGAAGTTTCACCTTCCAACAGGACAATGACCCTAAGCACACAGCCAAGACAACGCAGGAGTGGCTTCTGGACAAGTCTCTGAATGTCCTTGAGAGGCCCAGCCAGAGCCCGGACTTGAACCCGATCGAACATCTCTGGAGAGACCTGAAAATAGCTGTGCAGCAAAGCTCCCCATCCAACCTGACAGAGCTTGAGATGATCTGCAGAGAAGAATGGGAGAAACTCCCCAAATACAGGTGTGCCAATTTAATCCATTTTAGAGTAAGGCTGTAACGTAACAAAATGTGGAAAAAGTCAAGGGGTCTGAATACTTTCCAAATGCACTGTATAGTGCTGTACCTGAACATACTCGGCGCGCAGTTGTTTCACCTGGTCGTTGTTTCTCTCAAAAGGCACCAGGTGAATGTGTTTCATAGATACCTGGTGCCTCTTCAGAAGGCAGGCAGATGGATGCCACAAAGTTCTCCTGAATGGCCTGATTTATTTCAGAAAGCCGTTTGTCTTTCCTGGCCCTCACCATTTCCACCGCTGTCCACTCCTGCTGGTCGGTCAGCACACGACCACCACCATGGGGTTTTCTATCAATTCTGAGGGTAGAACAGAGTATACTGTTACTAGATCATACTGTAAGAATACTGTAACATGTTTGGTGAATTTACATGCATTACAATATGTAATTTACTGTAAATGTAATGGTACAGCATAGTGCATATCCTGCAGACTTACCAGTTTTCTTGGCGAAATGTTCTCATGATCGAATTGACATTGTCAACTACACAACAGTTCCCTGCCGTCTGCTTCCCTCTCTCTGACGTCCACCTCTTTGACGGGGCCCATGCCTACCTCTTTGATGGGGCCCAAACCCACCTCTCTGACGGGCCCCTTGTCCATGAGCTCTTTGATTTCTTCCTCTCCCTTACTGTCTATCCTGATTCATGTTGAAAGAAATTGGAAGTATTCACACATAGGGCTGTGGCGGTCACAAAATTTCGTCAGCCGGTGATTGTCAAGCAAATAACTGTCAGTCTCACGGTAATAAACAAACACATTTAGCATCTCCTGGCTTCCACACATAGCCTACAAGCCACTGATGCAGACCTTTGGAACATCTACATTTAAAAAAGTCTAATAAATCCATGTAATATAGCCTACACTATCACAATAAATCCATAATTTATCGTAGACAGGTCTAAATAAACATGATATGAAGAAAATGTAGTCTATTTCAGAAGAACAGAATAGCATACTCTGAGTTGTCCTTATGTTAGGTCCTGATCTGGCTATTCCATATGGCTGTGGGCTACACTAGTTCATTTAGCAGACAAGATTTGGTTAGAATTCCGTGGCATTATTTTATAGTATGAAGAATACAATTGAACAAAGCTGAATAAAATAGAAAGGATATTTTCTCCAAACGATTTGAGGGAGTGCGCACATGCGGCTATTCTGTGTTGAGCGGTAAACAAAGAAATAGGTACTCCTATATGCTTAATTTAGAGTTATTAATGTAACTTTAGTTGTTCTACAAACGTTGGGCTATATGTTTTGATTTTTAATACATTGTAAGGCTGCATGATGCGACTCTAATGATGATTTGAAAAAAGTCGCTTGAAAGGCATGAGCTCTGCTTTTTTTTTGTGCAGGCTGTACACACTTCGTCAGTCTCGCATTCACAATTTGAGAAGCACGTGATAATGCCTCGAATTTCCCGGCGGCATCATCTTTGTGTGGCCATAATGCGCCCCCCAAAAAATCCATGCCTTTTGCAGCCCTTCTCCCTAAGTGCTGCCTGCTCTGCACCTCTCACTCACACTGCTCTCCATCACGTGATCGGGTCTTTCTCACAGGCTACAAGTGAAGACAGATACATCAGGGAAACAACTGTGCGCGTCCTTATCCAATTCCGAGGTGCATATTGAAGATATTGGAAGAACTGTCCACATTTACTTTTTGTCAGCCAACAAGATGAGTAGGCCTAACGAACAGCAAAAGTACTAGCCTATGTCAATCTACTATCCCTCATAGTGCAAAAGTTGACCTATTCTGTGCGAGAAATAAATATTCCAAACATAGTCTGGGACAGTTGTGGGATACGATAGATCCCAAATTAATACAACCACTAGCATCAAAAAACATTTTTTACGCAATGAGGCTGACGCAACAGATCAGAACTTTAGCTTACATTTTTTATTAACTATAAGGCTATTTCTTCACATTATAAGTGCAGCAATGCACACACGGCAGTAGGCTACAAGCGCGAATGTTCCATTAGCGGGAAAACACCATTTTGACCACAAATGCAATTATGCATGTAATGCTTTTATTATAAAGGTGCATTTTTATGGTGAAAATTATCTTCCCCAAACTTGAAACTAACGCGCTGCGTACAGTATGTATGACAGTTAGTCTCTACACCCGTTGTAAAGTGGATTAATGTGTGTATGGGGGCAAGAAGTTATTTGGCCACTTTAGTTGTGATACAAACCTTATTAAAACATATAGGCCTATGGTCTAGGGTACATGAGGTGTGAGACTATGATTCGAAAAAGAATGGACCATTATTGTCAGAATGCTGAATGTGGATGTGGTGCAGGAATCAGGCGCAGGACACAGAAGCTTCGTCCAACAGACTTTAGTTGACGACAACGAAATACAAACAGGCCTCAAAAGAGCCCGGAGCCGAGCGATTACGCACACCGTGCGTTAACACCAAAATACAAGAAGCGCGCACACAAGTGCGAAAACTCTCCAAACAATGGAGCAAAACAATCACAGCACCTGCTGAAAGGCGGAACAAATACACACAACACACGACTAACAAAATGAGAACTTATAGGACACATAATTAACACTAAACGGAAACAGGTGTACAAATAAGACAAAACCAAACAAACATCGAAAACATACAACGGTGGCAGCTAGTCCTCCGGGGACGACAACCGCCGAAGCCTGCCCGAGCAAGGAGGAGGAGCAGCCTCGGCCGAAACGTGACAATTATCATGCACCTGTAATAGTGAATGGAGGACGCTTTTCCCCATGGTTTATTTTCAAGCCAGCCAGGTAGCCTATACTCCTGTTGTAAATATAAGCAATGTACTTAATATTAGGAAAGTTTAAAAATAAATATAGTAGGCCTAGCCTATAGAAAGCTGATCCTCCTCTTTTTAGTAGAGGCAATCACTCTCTTTTCTCGCGCAATTGCATAGCCTATAGAAATGTTGCACAACATGAGGTCATGGGCTCTCATGAAGTGTTTGATTAGATTAGATTGATAGATTACATTTGCATTGATGTCAGAGTGATTAGAGGGACAATATAGTGCTGAGTACCAGGCAGTTAGCAAGTTTGGTAGGCTACTAATGACCATCAGCAGCTTTAGAGCTTGGAGAAGCCTAATTACCGTGACTAAATGGTCATGTGGAATTTGACTGCCTTCATGACTCGTGACCGCTGGTGTGGAGGTAATACAGTCACCGCAACAGCCCTATTCACACACACCTTTTTTTATGGTGACCAATTGTGGTTACCACTATGTGAAATCAATTAGCAATAATGAGTAGTCATTATGTATGGTTATCATGTATCATACATGTAATTTAGATGTTTATACTGTACAAACACTCATATTATTTCTGTAGTTCTCAAAATCCATTCATAGTAGACAAACCAGTTTAAAATCTATAGGTTTACCTAACGGGTATGTGATTAACCAGTAAGCGCAGTTGGATTAAGTGATGGTCAAATGTATTTAAACAAATGAGAAGAGAATCATATTAAAAGTATTGTGAGCATTGCATTGGGAAAGGCAATTACTTTATATGAAAGGTATTTCTAGATGAAACACTGATTAGGCGTGGTGAAAAAGTTACTGTGTGATTTTGTGTGTTGTACTGTTAAGTTGCGTCAATTCAAATCTGGTATAGTAACAAAAAGAGGTCAATACACATCTTCTAAAATAGACTAGTATTTTAATTAATGCAAACACTTGAATGGTAAATATGATGTTCGTATATACGGGCCCACTGAAACACCACGCAGGGCAGACAGAGAACTGAGCTATTGTTATAAGTTCTTCTTTAAATACTCTGACAGAGATAGTTCCCGCTCCCTGCTGGGCCTGTCAGAGTAGAGGCTGGGTGTGGTTTAAACTTACCCAACCTATCGTTGGCGCTCAGGCTGGTCCCATCCCCTTGGCACTTCACTGTTGCCGGGCATTAGTTGTTATCTTTACAACTTGTCTCGAGTCAGCAACCTCAGACATAGTTTGTTCTTCTTCATTGTAGCAGAACACATGTCCTTGAGCGGTTTAACAAAGAGGCAGTGTGTGTGTGAGTCACAAGTCTGTCTCAGCCTACCCCCTAACGGTTCCTCACATTAATCACAGCTTATGTTAAACAATATATATCAGTACAGCACAAACCTATTATGTTTAATCATTAATGTATTCTTTCTAAGCTAGGCATCACATCTAGTTGTAAGAGAATAGATCCCCACAACCCCCCTTTTCACACCCGCTGGGTGTGAACCCAAAATAAGAAATTTCAGGGAAATGTAGGATTCCCCCTTTTGACACCCACTAGGGTGTCACTCATTAAAATACAATACAAACAAAAAGAATCACACTTTTATTAATAGGCAATAATGATAATAAAAAGGCCTTCAGTCCTTCCATCTACACCTAACTTGTACTAGGTTGGCTACCAGCCACCCAGGAACTTCAAACCTTCACATAAGGAAAGACAAACATTCACAATAGTTAAAATGGATTTATAAAACATAAAAACACAAAGAGGGAATTTTGATTCCCCCTTTAGACACCCACTAGGGTGTCACTCCACCACCTCACCAATAGCAAACCAAGGGTCATCCTCAGTCAGCTTCATCTCAGTGTCTGCATCTCCTTCTTGAGCCCCTAGGAGGGGCATCATACCAGCCGTATGCACGACATCTGTAACAGACTTTCTCAAACAAGGAATTACACAGGCAGCACAGCACATTAATATTAGAAACACAACTACTAGGGTCAGAAATCCAGTAACCACCAGTGCAGCATACTTACCAAACCAGGAGAACAGTCCGTTTCCCTCCATTCCAGCCATGCTCTTCATTTCAGCTGATAGTTTATCTAAACCAACTAGGGCTTTAGAGATACTCCCGTCAGGACTGGTATTGTTAGGGATAAGCGTACAACAATGGCTTACCATTCTATAGACACCACCCCCTTCTGCCTGATCTAGAGCCAACCTCTTTTTACTAAGTCATAAGAGTGAGATGGCGGATAATTGTTCAAAGATCCCTTTTGTTGCACCCCTAGACTAGCCAATAAATCGTTGTTGGTCATAATAGATATAATTAATCCAATCCACAATTCTGCTTGTCACCCACCAAAAGAACGTGGTAGTAAACCCTTCCCCTAATTGTTTCATAGCTCGGTATCCATCCGGTACCCCCCTTGGTATCCCAATCGCATCCATCTAAATAGGGCTATTCTCCTTCTTGTTAAAACTCCTCCTACATCTGTTTAATCCTTGGTTCCTGGTGACTAATTCTAACTAGCTGAACCAGTAGAACCAGGGCGCCCGTATCTAGCCACCCTTTTGGAATTCTCTGCCTTATACTGCCTTTACTGGCACACGCCCACCACACATCGGTTACAGGGGCTGTAAGGTTCAAAATTCTCTCCTGTGCTTCCGAACTTAAGTCTGTCACATTACTACTATCTCCAATTGATAATTGGTGATGTCTTTGTTTCTCTTTACCCCCCATCTGGATGTTCAGTCCCCCTCGGTCTCATATCCCCATCCCCAAGAGTTTTTAAACACCTGAGTCTAGGAACAATCCGCCGTGGGGGCCGAACACTAATATAATGGGATTTTATAATCCCAAATTGCTTATTGACATGTACCCCACCCATTGGCTACGTCCCTAACTCTTATTTTGAATCTGACAGTCTGCCCTTCTCTGACTCCCATTTTGTAGGCCACTCGTCCTTGACGGTCAGTATGTCGGGTCGCTTCTCTTCTCTTTTACTTCTTAACAATGGTAAGGTCATAGCACAACTGGTGGTGGATCTTGACATATCAAGACCATTGCCGAGACTATGATGCAACACAAGTTATCCATATTCCCAAAAACCGCCAACCCTCTCCTGTCCTCAGTCTTTCTGCTTGGTACTACCCCATACTCACACCCTGAGAACACACTACAGTGATGATAGGTTGGGGTAGGAGATCTTCGTTAACAGAGGTGATCCCCAGACCCTATTGGTCCAGTTCTTCTCTCTAACTCTGCATGTGTTGAGTGGTGCTTGCATGTGTTCTTACCTTTTTGCAGTGGGTAACGTGGACCCAGGTTGCTCTTTCTGCTATTCTAATGGTAAAGGCAGTGACCAATATAACCTGATAGGGCCCTTCCCAACAGGCCTGTTTCCAGTTTTTCTTTTTTAGGGACTGGATGCTCACCAGTCACCTGGTTAGATAGAGTGGGTCACCTTCTCCTTTAGTTCACCTCTGGGGCACAAAACCTCTGACATACGTGTGTAGTTAATAAACTATCTTCACACGTGTTCAGCTCTCAATTTCTATTTCTGACTGCATTCTCTTTCTAGACTGTATCTAAAAATTATTATTATTATTTTTTAAAAGTATTTTGTCCTCTCCTTCGTATATATTTATTATTTAATCCTACCATCTACTATCATCCCCCTTTTGACACATGATTCTGCTCATGTGTCAATATTACCACCTACCTAAACAATCACTTAGGTAATATTGATAATTTATCATCCAATTGCCATCCCTTATTTTTACCCCGGCTCTCCCGGGCTTGACCTGAAGACTGATGATTGGACATGACAGGTCCATACTTAAATCTTTCAAACCTAACACAAACCCCCTAAATTTAACATAACAACCCTTTATAACCATCATACTAGGTGTGTTGTTTTTTAAAATTTGAAAAATCCAATTTGAAAAACAACAACCACAAATAGCCAGGCCCCACTTAATTTGGTAGCTCACTTTTACGACCTAAATACTGCCTAACTTCACTACTGCTCCCCCTAGCCCTGGGCAACATTCCAATGAGATAAACTAATCTCTTTCTCCTGGTTATACATTTTGTTAACCTTCAATTACTATCAGTAATCTAAAGATGGTAGTACACACAACATGATACAGATTTCCCCAGTCCTAACCCATCAATAATTGTTTGTATCAATCTAATTCCTCATAACTAATCCATAAAACCACTCAAAATTCCTCGAGTATACAATGATTATTTAATTGATTACCCCTAAATCTGCTACATGTGATCTCATCTCAAATGATCCATTATCAATTATTTGATCAACCCCCTAGGAAAATCTGTCTCCCCTTCTATTGTTCCTGTCCCCCCTGTAAATGTCATATTTCATTTTTTAGCCAATACAATCACAGTTACATCAAATGTTCCCTCCTTTGGCCATTTAGTTACTATCTTTCTGGTCCTTTTTCTCATTTGTTAGAGATATTACCAATATCTTCACTATTTTCTGGGAACCTTCTCTTCATGATTGCTACTGGTGATCCTGCCATCTCTACTTCTGGTGTGGTCTAATGTCTATATTAGGGTGTAAGGTAAATTATTCCTGTTGTCTTTTTCAGCTAAACGTTTTATATCCCTCAGTTAATGGTATTTTCTCCCTAATATATCTTCATACTCTTCTTCTTTCCCTAAATGAGATTTAATCCCTTGCCTTTCCTCTACTATCCTTCTATCATTACTGGATCAATGATAATAACTGTAATAACTATTAATAATAATTGTTATAACTATTTCACATTAAATTGTGCCTTTTTCTGATAATGTTATAATTGTAGCCTATTGCATTACTTTAGTTTAAAATATAAGTTTGTTTATTTAACAAATCTAGAACCCACTATAGGTTGGTGCTATTCCCTCAGCATAATAGCTAAAGCTACTTGCATCCCCTGGTCCCCGTAACGAAAATAGTTCTAGAATTCACCAACTATTTGCATACACCACTGGTGTTAAGCAACCTATCGAATAAAGTCATAGCAATTAGAATGTATCAAAGCATTGCCTTTCAGTCAAGTATCTAGACCTCTACTTGAAATCCCACAGCTCAATCTAACTCGCTTGACTGTCTCTATTTTTTTTTCTTCCGCTAACCAGAGCCATAAGTTATTCTCCTTTGTCCTCAACTCAATTTTCACAGCTCTATCGCCATTTCAGTTCGCTATTCAATTTATTTAACTGTTCTCTCTGATTAGGCCCTTATTAATAAAACAAATACTTGCTATCGTTGATAAGCATACATTTAATGATATTCCTATCATTTGAACTATCTCTCACCCCTCCCCTTGCTCCTTCCTACACAACGGGGAAGGCGCGGGGACCTTGTAACATATTTTCATAGACCTTTCTAGAATACTTCTACTTAAGCTATCTAATTCAACCTTTCACATTTCTCAATCCACGTAGTAATCTAGGTCTATAGCCCCAATGTGAAAGCTTTACCCACTGTCCCTACCTGGGTTCGAACCAGGGACCCTCTACATACATTGCCAGTCACCCCACACAATCCGCGATCCTTTCAAAGCACGCCAAACAACCACTTCCATGTCGCACAACCAGCCCCGTCATCACTCCCGACTAGCCAGCCCTTTCATCTCAAACACTAAATCCCCTAGTAGCAAAAATAAAACACACTCTCAAACAGCGTTCTGCATTTACCTCTATCATCGGGTTTAAAAACTAACGTAACAACATTAACCATCCTCTATTGCTGTAGTAATGTCTTGTTTGGTTCAGTTTATTTATTACGGAGTGTCCATAATACTTCTCTATTCTCAGTAGTTTAACTCTCACCTCATTCAGTAACACAAAAACTCTCTCCCCGCACCTATTTCGGTTGAATAAGTGAGCCTTTCTATTTAACCCCAACCATGCTACAAATCTTCCATTCAACATCAACAAACCAAATACTCAGTAGTATCCGGTCACTACCCATACCAGCCGTCGAATTCACTCATACACACAGATTTCACCTTATGCCATTGAAATGCCAAATAAACCATAATAGTTCAATGGAGCCCCCTATTGGCTCTCCACTATTTATACATTACTTCTATACCCACATTAGTTATGGTCCGATTACCCATTAAACCTTATCACATGATCAAACAACGGTACAACCTTAAACTCATATTCTATACTTTCTCACCCATTACGTACGTCTACATTCGGGTGAGCAAGTTCATAGGTATATATCGTTAGACATTTATAGGTACCTCTCAAATAATCGCTTCGTGGTGTTTTTAGCCAATTCTTAATCGACACAAATCACTTCTTAGTCTTTCCTGACTCTCCAAAAGCCATACTCTCGCTGTCTCTAGCCCCTCCCCTCGCGGTTCTCCCTCCTGTGTTCAATCGGAACAGGTTTTGTCTGTTTTTCATTTTAATTTGTAATATTTGTCCGTTATTTAATTATTTAAAGTACGTCTATCTATTTATTTAAATCAAATTATTCCCACCTAATTAGTTAAAGTCGGTGCATATTTATATTTCAACGATAAACCAAATTATTTCAGTCTAATTATTTAACCAGTATTTTGCAGGGTCAAACATCAAACGTTAAAATAAATAATAAACCAAATTGCTTCAACTTAATTATTTAAAACCAGTATTATGCTATGTCAAACGTTAAATCAAATAATAAACCAAATTGCTTCAACATAATTATTTAAAACCAGTATTATGCTATGTCAAACGTTAAATCAAATAATAAACCAAATTGCTTCAACATAATTATTTAAAACCAGTATTATGCTATGGCAAACATCAAACGTTTCAGTTCAATTATATCAGTTCAAACGTTTCAGTTTAGTCATACTCGTTATTCATTATTTTTACCTTTTATATTCCCAATTTACTATTACTCCTTCCAACCTCGCCTCCTATCGCCCTTCTTACCTACAAAATACTTAGCCGAACCTAGCCGTACCCTCGTAGTTACGGACCTTGCCGGTGTAATTCCTCGAACCTAGCCGTACCCTCGTAGTTACGAACCTTGCCGATACCAATTACTAATTCATTTATTCCCTATATTATCTAAAATTTCCCGAACCTAGCCATACCCTCGTAGTTATGGACCTTGCCGGTGTAATTCCTCGAACCTAGCCGTACCCTCGTAGTTACGGACCTTGCCAAGAGATTTCAGTATTTTCCCCGAACCTAGCCGTACCCTCGTAGTTACGGACCTTGCCGGTAGAACAATAGTCTATGGTACCATGGTTTAACATCACATTCACCACAGGTTTGCATGTCACAATAGGGTGCTTATCTACTCATAATAATTTGTATAATAATTCATAATTTAGTTCACTTACATCAAACAGGTGTTTCACAAAATTAATTTGGATAAAGCCAATGTGCAGAACTTTAGTTATATAACAATAGGTGTCTGCTTACCTGTTTTTAGTTGTCCGGACTCTTTGTGAAACACACCGTCCAACGACAGCGATGTCCAATCGGCCGGACAATACCCAGCGAAGTCCCTCTACCAGATCACGTCGGTGGTCACCAATTGTTAAGTTGCGTCAATTCAAATCTGGTATAGGAACAAAAAGAGGTCAATACACGTCTTCTAAAATAGACTAGTATTTTAATTAATGCAAACACTTGAATGGTAAATATGATGTTCGTATATACGGGCCCACTGAAACACCACGCAGGGCAGACAGAGAACTGAGCTATTGTTATAAGTTCGTCTTTAAATACTCTGACAGATACAGTGGGGGGAAAAAGTATTTAGTCAGCCATCAATTGTGCAAGTTCTCTCACTTAAAAAGATGAGAGCCAGACGTGTCCCCCTGCTTAAGCCAGTACATGTCCAGGCCCGTCTGAAGTTTGCTAGAGTGCATTTGGATGATCCAGAAGAGGATTGGGAGAATGTCATATGGTCAGATGAAACCAAAATCGAACTTTTTGGTAAAAACTCAACTCGTCGTGTTTGGAGGACAAAGAATGCTGAGTTTCATCCAAAGAACACCATACCTACTGTGAAGCATGGGGGTGGAAACATCATGCTTTGGGGCTGTTTTTCTGCAAAGTGACCAGGACGACTGATCTGTGTAAAGGAAAGAATGAATGGGGCCATGTATCATGAGATTTTGAGTGAAAACCTCCTTCCATCAGCAAGGGCATTGAAGATGAAACGTGGCTGGGTCTTTCAGCATGACAATGATCCCAAACACACCGCCCGGGCACGAAGGAGTGGCTTCGTAAGAAGCATTTCAAGGTCCTGGAGTGGCCTAGCCAGTCTCCAGATCTCAACCCCATAGAAAATCTTTGGAGGGAGTTGAAAGTCCGTGTTGCCCAGCGACAGCCCCAAAACATCACTGCTCTAGAGGAGATCTGCATGGAGGAATGGGCCAAAATACCAGCAACAGTGTGTGAAAACCTTGTGAAGACTTACAGAAAACGTTTGACCTGTGTCATTGCCAACAAAGGGTATATAACAAAGTATTGAGAAACTTTTGTTATTGACCAAATACTTATTTTCCACCATAATTTGCAAATAAATTCATAAAAATCCTACAATGTGATTTTCTGGAGAAAAAAATTCTCATTTTGTCTGTCATAGTTGACGTGTACCTATGATGAAAATTACAGGCCTCTCTCATCTTTTTAAGTGGGAGAACTTGCACAATTGGTGGCTGACTAAATACTTTTTTCCCCCACTGTAGTTCCCGCTCCCTGCTGGGCCTGTCAGAGTAGAGGCTTGGTGTGGTTTAAACTTACCCAATCTATCGTTGGCGCTCAGGCTGGTCCCAGCTCCTTGGCGCTTCACTGTTGCCGGGCATTAGTTGTTATCTTTACAACTTGTCTCGAGTCAACAACCTCAGACATAGTTTGTTCTTCTTCATTGCAGCAGAACACATGTCCTTGAGCGGTTTAACAAAGAGGCAGTGTGTGTGTGAGTCACAAGTCTGTCTCAGCCTACCCCTAATGGTTCCTCACATTAATCACAGCTTGTTATGTTAAACAATCTATATCAGTACAGCATAAACATATTATGTTTAATCATTAATGTATTCTTTCTAAGCTAGGCATCACATCTAGTTGTAAGAGAATAGATCCCCACAGTACTTAGTCAATTGAAAATGTGCTTAAAGTTTTGAAAAAACAGGAATATCTGCTATTGTGAATAACAGCATTTCAATAGCCCCCTTCATAATGAGACATGTGGATACTCACAGCAGATACTGTTGACCTATTTTACCTCTGTTGTTGTATTTGTAAAGAATGAAAACCATTCTGCTTACAAGTAGCTCTGGTGAGCTCTACAGTACAAAAATTATCCAGTAACAAACAGGTTCTACAGGGTTTAGATTGATCTGATCAGTCCCCAGTGTCTGCTGCTCAAACCGATATGGGAAAGAATGGTATATCTGGTGAGTGAGATGGGATGGACCGTAAGTATTTGACCAGACAGAATGTTAATCCATCCCCCAGACTGTAACAGAAAACAGTAAAAACCTCTGAAACGTTTTACTGCAGCATACTGTAAATTATGATGAATTCTGGAAAAATGACAGTTTTATTTAATGGTACTGTAATTCCACCCCACAGAATACAGTACCGTACCGTATCTTTAGAGCGCAAAAATATGTTGACCACTAGTGGGTGCATGGTATTGTTGTTTTAGTCTAATTTTCATATACACTGCTCAAAAAAATTAAGGGAACACAAAAATAACACATCCTAGATCTGAATGAATGAAATAATCTTATTAAATACTTTTTTCTTTACATAGTTGAATGTGCTGACAACAAAATCACACAAACATTATCAATGGAAATCAAATGTTTCAACCCATGGAGGTCTGGATTTGGAGTCACCCTCAAAATTAAAGTGGAAAACCACACTACAGGCTGATCCAACTTTGATGTAATGTCCTTAAAACAAGTCAAAATGAGGCTCAGTAGTGTGTGTGGCCTCCACGTGCCTGTATGACCTCCCTACAACGCCTGGGCATGCTCCTGATGAGGTGGCGGATGGTCTCCTGAGGGATCTCCTCCCAGACCTGGACTAAAGCATCCGCCAACTCCTGGACAGTCTGTGGTGCAACGTGGTGTTGGTGGATGGAGCGAGACATGATGTCCCAGATGTGCTCAATTGGATTCAGGTCTGGGGAATGGGCGGGCCAGTCCATAGCATCAATGCCTTCCTCTTGCAGGAACTGCTGACACACTCCAGCCACATGAGGTCTAGCATTGTCTTGCATTAGGAGGAACCCAGGGCCAACCGCACCAGCATATGGTCTCACAAGGGGTCTGAGGATCTCATCTCGGTACCTAATGGCAGTCAGGCTACCTCTGGCGAGCACATGGAGGGCTGTGCGGCCCCCCCAAAGAAATGCCACCCCACACCATGACTGACCCACCGCCAAACCGGTCATGCTGGAGGATGTTGCAGGCAGCAGAACGTTCTCCACGGCGTCTCCAGACTCTGTCACGTCTGTCACGTGCTCAGTGTGAACCTGCTTTCATCTGTGAAGAGCACAGGGCGCCAGTGGCGAATTTGCCAATCTTGGTGTTCTCTGGCAAATGCCAAACGTCCTGCACGGTGTTGGGCTGTAAGCACAACCCCCACCTGTGGACGTCGGGCCCTCATACCACCCTCATGGAGTCTGTTTCTGACCGTTTGAGCAGACAGATGCACATTTGTGGCCTGCTGGAGGTCATTTTGCAGGCAGGGCTCTGGCAGTGCTCCTCCTGCTCCTCCTTGCACAAAGGCGGAGGTAGCAGTCCTGCTGCTGGGTTGTTGCCCTCCTACGGCCTCCTCCACGTCTCCTGATGTACTGGCCTGTCTCCTGGTAGCGCCTCCATGCTCTGGACACTACGCTGACAGACACAGCAAACCTTCTTGCCACAGCTCGCATTGATGTGCCATCCTGGATGAGCTGCACTACCTGAGCCACTTGTGTGGGTTGTAGACTCCGTCTCATGCTACCACTAGAGTGAAAGCACCGCCAGCATTCAAAAGTGACCAAAACATCAGCCAGGAACATAGGAACTGAGAAGTGGTCTGTGGTCACCACCTGCAAAACTAGTCCTTAATTGGGGGTGTCTTGCTAACTGCCTATAATTTCCACCTGTTGTCTATTCCATTTGCACAACAGCATGTGACATTTATTGTCAATCAGTGTTGCTTCCTAAGTGGACAGTTTGATTTCACAGTGTGATTGACTTGGAGTTACATTGTGTTGTTTAAGTGTTCCCTTTATTTTTTTGAGCAGTGTATATCAAGGTGTGCCTTGTAAGAGGCTATATTTGTTGCACCCGTGAGTGAGAATGCTGTACCAATTGAACTCCTGTGTGGTTATAATGCCCCATACATTTAAACTGTATAGGATACATATTGGAGTGGCATGGTTGAGCATTAAATGGTTGAGCATTAGTTGTATTATTTTTTTATTTGATAATTGTTTGTTTGTTTTTTATATTGATTTGTTGAACTTAAGTTGGATTGATTATTTATTGTTTGACATTTTTATAATTTTTTTAGTTTAACAAAATTTGATTTGACATTGTTACAACCAAATAAATGTACTTTAAATGGTTGAGCACTCTGCCAGTTTGGAAGCCTTTGTTAAGGCCTCTAGCAGTGCAGGCGATATTAAACACATATTCATTAATATGCTGTACTGTGTAAACACTTTACCTAGCAGCCAACCTGCTTGAACCAATCCCTTGTAATTACAGTAAAATACTGTGACCTACAAACCCCTCCCCTCAATGAATTTAATTCATTCTAATTATGGTAGCATTTACCTTTTTACTGTATAATACAGTACATTTTACAGTATTGGACTGTGTCATTACACAGTGCTTGCTTTGATACCGTATTTATATTACAGTAACTGCACTATTAAATACAGAACTTTACTTGCCACGAGCTGCCTGTAAATTACCATCAAATTCATGGTATCCCCTTTACAGTGGACTGTTGAGTCAATGTGGTCTTGTATTTTTGATAGGTAACTATGGAAATCTGAGAGAAAATGAGGGGGCACCCGGATTTGAACCAGGGACCTATTGATCTGCAGTCAATTGCTCTACCACTGAGCTATACCCCCTGTTGAAAGTTGGCACAAAGAGAAGTGTTATCATTATGTTGTTGATTTTAGTCCAGGGCCACGTGATCACCACTACCAGGCCAGGGCACCGCCCTCTTTTCTCTCTTTCAGGTTCAGTTCACTTCAGTGTGTGTGTCAGGACACTGTTTTTTCTGTGAGAACTTTATTAGGTTGTTGTGGCATGATTGGTTAAGGTGATGCACTAGAAAGCCATTGGGGTCTTCCTGCAACAAATTCTGCCAACAAAAGGAATGTTTTTATAATGTATCATGACTGTCCTTCATAATCCTGGTCTCCTCCTTCTACTAACCTGAGGGGTATACTACGATTGAAGCTAGATCTACTAGTTGAATGTCAAACTCTTCATTGAGACAATGCTGAAAAATCAATCCATGGGAAGTCAGTGCCACATTTTCATTTGTGCCAAAATCAAAATGAAAGAAAAGTTAACTTGCAAATTCAGTGGGCTATGGTGTGAAATACGCTTGTTGAAATTTCATCTTTATTTTATTACTTATCATTAATGCTGTCTTTGGTGTGCTAATCAATGCACAAGCACCTTTTTTCCCACTCCTATCGATCAAATTATTGTATTAATTCATACACAAGCTTTACTCTGCATGAAGTTTCAAATGCATTCTGTCATTGCTAAATGTTTAATGTGATATGTATTTTAACATTACAATTTTTTAACACAGAAGGGGACAATGATGCAATATTTTAGAGAAGGAGGGAATCTGATTTCATTAGTGCTCAACTCCCAGCTCAAGACACTTCATTCAGGATAAATGGAGTTAGCCCTGAGTTAGCCTGCCCGGGAGCATGTTAGTTCTGAAGGATTTGTTGCAATAGAAATTTCCCTGGCTAAAAGGTGAGCCACCTTCGTGGTACCGGTTATCGCAAGTTGAACTCGCTAACTCCTCAAACCTGCTTCGTAGGATACCCTCTAGTCTCCTCCTTCTACTAACCTGGTCTGCTCCTTCTACCACTCAGTCAGACTCCAAGCCAATACCCCAAAGACAGAAATAATTGCACAACTTTTATCTCCTTCCCCTCACTCCCTACCTTTAACATCAGTGGTGTTCCCCTCAAAGTGGTACCCCATTTCACCAACCTTGATGCTGCCCTCTCTCCGATGTGCCCTCTTGACGATGAAACCCACACTCTGTGCTTTCTTTGGATGCCTTCGGGCCAGGGTCTTTGAAAATCAAAACCCCAAACCCACACCAAGGTGGCAGTATGCAATGCTGTTTGTTTCTCCACCCTGCTTTATGGCTCAAAGACCTGGACCCCATATAGGCGGCACATCTTGGAAGCCTTCCACATCAGATGCCTATAACCTGGGAGGACAGACTACCCCATAATGAGATCTCGCCAACGCCAAGTCGACCTGTATCAAAGGAAGCATTACTAAACGACACCTCTGTTGGCTTGGCCACGTGATCCAAATGCCTGAACACCGCCTCCCCCGCCGAGTTCTCTATGGCCAACTGAGTGCAGCCAAACACTCTGCGGGAGGTCAGACAAAAGTGTTTTAAAGACCACAGCATGGAGCCGCTGAAGTTCTGCAACATCGATCCCTCAAGCCTGGAAACCCTTGTACTCGACAGGTCCACCTGGCAGTCCACCTGTGCCAGGGAGGTTCAGCACCTGGAAGATGCCAACCTACAGAAGAGAAGCGAGAAACGCACCCAGAGTCACCAACGCAGAGCTGGAATCACGCTATCGGACTCCCAACATAAGTGTCCCAACTGCAGCAGAGTGTGCGGCTCATCAGCGCCAGAAGCGTTGATCCCTCCACCCCTACCCCCAATCACAAGAGGAGCATTCATCATCATCGTCAACGATGGACAGTGTGTGTGTATTCTCATTGAATGTTTACCCATCGCTAATGGACTAAACTCCACTCCATGGTGAAGGATGATGATGATGAACTTCACCAACAGAGTGGAGCAGAGATCAGGCTTATACTTATTTCCCTCATTAAAATGCAAATCAATGTATAACATTTTTGACATGCGTTTTTCTGGACTTTTTTGTTGTTACTCTGTCTCTCACTGTTCAAATAAACCTACCATTAAAATTATAGACTGATCATTTCTTTGTCAGTGGGCAAACGTACAAAATCAGCAAGGGATCAAATACTTTTTTCCCTCACTGTATGTTTGTCCTCTGTAGTTCATGCCTTTCTTTGCTGAAATCCATTGTTTTTCAATAAACGTTTGTCAACCGACTTTTTGCTCATTTCTGTTTCTCGAAGATGGCAACTTAGCGCCAATGCTTATGTGTCAATTGAACTCTCATCTCCTTCCCCCCTCACTCCCTACCTTACATTGGAATCTTCCCGTGCAGGTTTGAATCCTGCAGACAACGGAATCTTTTAATTTGTATCAAGACTGTCTCTCCTGTCTCGCGTTGCTGGCATGGCTAGTTCCAGTTTGGGCATGGCTTTCACTACACGGCAGCAGGAATTTACCAGAGAAAACGGCAATCAAACCAAAGCTAATCACTCACAATTATTTTGGACATGCCCAAACATTTTTGGGAGGTGGGCCAAATATATAAATAAAATGCTAGGGGAAGAGGACTAACAGATCAACTCCAAAAACTAAGAAAACCAGAAATGGCGTAGGGCTAGCAACCCCATCCCATAAAAAGAAACATTTTGCCACAGAAACATCGATGACAGAAAACCCCAATTCTGGCTTAGGAAGGCCCCCCTTAAGGTAGAAATGTAGGGAAAGCCGAGAGAAAGCTTAATTGCCGATGGCCCTCTTAACCAGAGCAACCACAAACATCAGCACCTGGAATGTGAGGACAATGTACGAGGCAGGTAGAGCAGCCCAGATAGTGACAGAGCTGAAAAATTACAACATCACAGTGCTGGGATTGTGTGAGACCAGATGGATGCAAGCTGGCCAGTTCAAACTCTCAACTGGTGAGATTCTATTCAGGGCAAGAGGAAGACAACGCCACAGAGGGAGTGGCCCTCATGCTCTCAAAAAGCAGAACGAGCCCTCATCAGCTGGGAGGCAGCAGGCCAAAGGATCATCTCTGCTGCGTTCAGAACTGACAACAAGAAAATATGTCTAACAATCATACAGTGCTACGCCCCAACCAACGATAAAGAGGAGGAGACAAAGGATATTTTCTACCACAGACTACAAAACACTTTGGACAAGCAGAGAGGGAAAGACGTAACAATACTCATGGTAGATTTCAATGCTAAGATAGGAGCAGATAACAGTGGCTTTGAGGAAATCATGGGAAATCATGGACTCGACGAGATGAATGAGAATTGGGAGATGTTTGCAAACATATGCGCATCAAACAAGCTTGTCATCAGAGGGAGTGTGCTTCCCCATAAGAGAATACACAAAGCAACCTGGATCTCCCCAGACCAGAGGACAGAGAATCAAATAGATCACATTTGTATAGTGCAGAAGTTTAGGAAATCAATGCAAGACATTTAGATTGCCATTGGCATCGGCTAAATAAAATCTCAAAAGCTAGTCTTCCTGGGGTCCGACACATAACGAAAAAGACATTACAGACAAATAGACTACAATTTACATACATTTCAAACATTAACATAGACATTACAGACTTACACGCATACATACATTACTCCATAAACATACAGTGGGGAAAAAAGTATTTAGTCAGCCACCAATTGTGCAAGTTCTCCCACTTAAAAAGATGAGAGAGGCCTGTATTTTTCCTCATAGGTACACGTTAACTAATTTTTTTCCAGAAAATCACATTGTAGGATTTTTAATGAATTTATTTGCTAATTATGGTGGAAAATAAGTATTTGGTCAATAACAAAAGTTTCTCAATACTTTGTTATATACCCTTTGTTGGCAATGACACAGGTCAAACGTTTTCTGTAAGTCTTCACAAGGTTTTTACACACTGTTGCTGGTATTTTGGCCCATTCCTCCATGCAGATCTCCTCTAGAGCAGTGATGTTTTGGGGCTGTCGCTGGGCAACACGGACTTTCAACTCCCTCCAAAGATTTTCTATGGGGTTGAGATCTGGAGACTGGCTAGGCCACTCCAGGACCTTGAAATGCTTCTTACGAAGCCGCTCCTTCGTTACCCGGGCGGTGTGTTTGGGATAATTGTCATGCTGAAAGACCCAGCCAGGTTTCATCTTCAATGCCCTTGCTGATGGAAGGAGGTTTTCACTCAAAATCTCACGATACATGGCCCCATTCATTCTTTCCTTTACACGGATCAGTCGTCCTGGTCCCTTTGCAGAAAAACAGCCCCAAAGCATGATGTTTCCACCCCCATGCTTCACAGTAGGTATGGTGTTCTTTGGATGCAACTCAGCATTCTTTGTCCTCCAAACATGACGAGTTGAGTTTTTTACCAAAAAGTTCTATTTTGGTTTCATCTGACCATATGACATTCTCCCAATCCTCTTCTGGATCATCCAAATGCACTCTAGCAAACTTCAGACGGGCCTGGACATGTACTGGCTTAAGCAGGGGGGACACGTCTGGCACTGCAGGATTTGAGTCCCTGGCGGCGTAGTGTGTTACTGATGGTAGGCTTTGTTACTTTGGTCCCAGCTCTCTGCAGGTCATTCACTAGGTCCCCCCGTGTGGTTCTGGGATTTTTGCTCACCGTTCTTGTGATCATTATGACCCCACGGGGTGAGATCTTGCGTGGAGCCCCAGATCGAGGGAGATTATCAGTGGTCTTGTATGTCTTCCATTTCCTAATAATTGCTCCCACAGTTGATTTCTTCAAACCAAGCTGCTTACCTATTGCAGATTCAGTCTTCCCAGCCTGGTGCAGGTCTACAATGTTGTTTCTGGTGTCCTTTGACAGCTCTTTGGTCTTGGCCATAGTGGAGTTTGGAGTGTGACTGTTTGAGGTTGTGGACAGGTGTCTTTTATACTGATAACAAGTTCAAACAGGTGCCATTAATACAGGTAACGAGTGGAGGACAGAGGAGCCTCTTAAACAAGAAGTTACAGGTCTGTGAGAGCCAGAAATCTTGCTTGTTTGTAGGTGACCAAATACTTATTTTCCACCATAATATGCAAATAAATTCATAAAAATCCTACAATGTGATTTTCTGGATTTTTTTCCTCAATTTGTCTGTCATAGTTGACGTGTACCTATGATGAAAATTACAGGCCTCTCTCATCTTTTTAAGTGGGAGAACTTGCACTATTGGTGGCTGTCTAAATACTTTTTTCCCCCACTGTATTCCTTAACTAGGTTATAGGTCAGATAGGGGAGAGGCATTGTGTTATTTTATTTGTTTTTTAAAGCTAATATTGCTGTTTGCTTGTGTAATTTGAGATGAAAGGGAGTTCCATGTGATCATGGCTCTATATAATACTGTGCGTTGCATTGAATTCGTTCTGGATTTGGGGACTGTGAAGAGGCCCCTGGTAGCATGTCTAGTGGGATAAGTATAATGCATTCTGAAAGTATTCAGACCCCTTGACTTATTCCCCATTTTGTTATGTTACAGCCTTTTTCTAAAATAGATTAAATAGTTTTTTCCCCCTCATCAATCTATACACAATATCCCATAATGATAAAGCAAAAACAGGTTTTTAGAAATGTTTGCTAATTTATTAAAAATAAAAAACTGAAATATGACATTTACATAAGTATTCAGACCCTTTACTCAGTACTTTGTTGAAGCACCTTTGGCAGCGATTACAGCCTCAAGTCTTATTGGTTATGACGCTCCAAGCAAGGGCACACCTGTATTTGGGGAGTTTCTCCCATTCTTCTCTGCAGATCCTCTCAAAGCTCTGTCAGGTTGGATGGGGAGCGTTGCTGCACAGCTATTTTCAGGTCTCCAGAGATGTTCGATCGGGTTCAAGTCCGGGCTCTGGCTGGGCCACTCAAGGACATTCAGAGACTTGTCCCTAAGCCCCTCCTGTATTGTCTTGGCTGTGTGCTTAGGGTCATTGTCCTGTTGGAAGGTAAACCTTCGCCCCATTCCGAAGTCCTGAGTGCTCTGGAGCAGGTTTTGATCAAGGATCTCTCTGTACTTTGCTCCGTTCATCTTTCCCTCGATTCTGACTAGTCTCCCAGTCCCTGCCGCTGAAATACATCCCCACAGCATGATGCTACCACCACCATACTTCACCGTAGGGATGGTGCCAGGTTTCCACCAGACGTGACGCTTGGCATTCAGGCCAAAGAGTTCAATCTTGGTTTTATCAGACCAGAGAATCTTGTTTCTCATGGTCTGAGAGTCTTTAGGTGCCTTTTGGCAAACTCAAGTGGGCTGTCATGTGCCTTTTACTGAAGAGTGGCTTCCGTCTGGCCACTCTACCATAAAGGCCTGATTGGTGGAGTGCTGCAGAGATGGTTGTCCTTCTGGAAGGTTCTCCCATCTCCACAGAGGAACTCTAGAGCTCTGTCAGAGTGACCATCGGGTTCGTGGTTACCTCGATGGCCATTCTCCGATTGCTCAGTTTGGCCTGGAGGCCAGCTCTAGGAAGTCTTGGTGGTTCCAAACTTCTTCCATTTAAGAATGATGGAGGCCATTGTGTTCTTGGGGACCTTCAATGCTACAGAAATGGTTTTGGTACCCTTCCCCAGATCTGTGCCTCGACACAATCCTGTCTCGGAGCTCTATGGACAATTCCTTCGACCTCATGGCTTGGTTTTTGCTTTTACATGCACTGTCAACTGTTGGACCTTATATAGACAGGTGTGTGCCTTTCCAAATAATGTCCAATCAATTGAATTGAGTACAGGTGGACTCCAATCAAGTTGTAGAAACATCTCAAGGATGATCAATGGAAACAGGATGCACCTGAGCTCAATTTTGAGTCTCATAGCAAAGGGTCTGAATACTTATGTAAATAAGGTATTTCTATTTTTTTATTTTTAAGACATTTGCAAAAATCTCTAAAAACCTGTTTACGCTTTGTTATTCTGGGGTATTGTGTGTAGATCGCTGAGGATTTCTATTCATTTAATCCATTTTAGAATAAGGCTGTAACATAACAAAATGTGGAAAAAGTCAAGGGGTCTGAATACTTTCCGATGGCACTGTATGTCTGTCAGAGCTATATGTAAATTGATTATACAGACAATTTAGAATTTAACACAATAATATTTCACAAAAAAACAAGAATTGATTCAGGTCAATCTCTCCTCTACTTTGAGCCAAGATAGACTGACATGCATACTGTTGACATTAGCCCTCTGTGTACATTGAAGGGAAAGATGTGCTGCTCTGTTCTGGGCCAGCATGTGGGTCCAAAGGGGAGTGGACGCAGCCTCCGACCACCACCTGGTTTTGTCTAAGCTGAGGCTGAAACTTAAGAAGAACTGGGCGCCAAAGAACAGAAGAACGCATTACAATGTGGACCTCCTAAAGGAAAAGGAAACTACTGAGCTGTTTTGCATCACCCTCTCAAACAGATACCAGATCCTGCAAGAGGCGGAGGAAGAAAATCCAAAAAAAGGAAAGAGGACGCTAGAATCCAAAAAGGCAGATCAGCCTTCGTCTCTCTGAGGAACATCTGGAGCTCCAAGAAGATAACAACCCACACAAAAATCTGGCATTTTAATACTAATGTCCAATCAGTATTGCTCTATCGATCAGAAACATAGAGAACAATAAAAGTAACAATAAAGACTACCCAAACATTCATAAACAAGTGCCTATGACAGATCCTACACATCAGATGGTCAGTCAAGGTCAGAAACATCGACCTATGGGAGCGCACCAGCCAGGCAAGCGCTATTCTGGAACCTTGCATAGCGCCCGAGAAACACCTGGAGGCAGGAACTTGAGGCAGACACCAAAATATCCGTTATGGGGTGTAACAAGATTGAGAAGACAGCCCAGAACAGAGTGCGATGGAGAGGAGTCGTTGATGGCCAATACTTCCTGGGGAGTCATGGGTCTAAGTAAGTAAGTATGACTGTCTCTCAATAGCTGGATTGCTTTCTCACTCTTATTCTCAGATTGCTAGGACTATACCTTGAGGGCTTCAGCATGTTAACTAGATAGATAGGTTGGTTAGAGAGAAAAAGTTTCTAGATGTATTGATGGTGTAGTTGATGATGTTCTCATGGCGTAGGGATGGGAAGATATAACTTTTTTGATGTGCTCTGGGCCCATTGGTGATAATAAAGAAACAAAGCAGTAATAAAGCAGTAAATAGGAAATAGATGATTGTGAGTAAATATGGTGGGTGAGAGAAGGAAGAAAAACAGGATAGCGCTCAGCTGAGGATGGAGCAACTAAACAATGTCATAATCTATCCACACAGTTAAGAGGTGATGAGAGTGGCGCAGTGGTCTAAGGCACTGCATCGCTGTGCCACTAGAGATCCTGGTTCGAATCCAGGCTCTGTCGTGGCCGGCCGCGACCGGGAGACCCATGGGGCGGCGCGCAATTGGCCCAGCGTCGTCCAGGGTAGGGGAGGGAATGGCCGGCAGGGATGTAGCTCAGTTGATAGAGCATGGCGTTTGCAACGCCAGGGTTGTGGGTTCGATTCCCACAGGGGGTATGAAAAAATATAATAATAATGTATACACTAACTGTAAGTTGCTCTGGATAAGAGCGTCTGCTAAAATGACTAAAAAAAATAAAAATGAGTGTCCTCTTCTGGGACTCATAGGCTGCGTCCCAAATAGCACCTCATTCCCTGTAAAGGGCACTACTTTTGTTTTGACCAGGGCCCAGTTTTTCAAAAGTTACACTACAGTCGTGGTCAAAGGTTTTGAAAATGACACAAGTATTGGTCTTCACAAAGTTTGCTGCTTCTGTATTTTTAGATATTTTAGTCAGATGTTACTATGGTATACTGAAGTATAATTACAAGCATTCCATAAGTGTCAAAGGCTTATATTGACAATTACATTCAGTTTATGCAAAGAGTCAATATTTGCAGTGTTGACCCTTCTTTTTCAAGACCTCTGCAATCCGCCCTGGCATGCTGTCAATTAACTTCTGGGCCACATCCTGACTGATGGCAGCCCATTCTTGCATAATCAATGCTTGGAGTTTGTTAGAATTTGTGGGTTTTTGTTTGTCCACCTGCCTCTTGAGGATTGACCTCAAGTTCTCAATGGGATTAAGGTCTGGGGAGTTTCCTGGCCATGGACCCAAAATTTCGATGTTTTGTTCCCCGAGCCACTTAGTTATCACTTTTGCCTTATGGCAAGGTGCTCCATCATGCTGGAAAAGGCATTGTTTGTCACCAAACTGTTCTTGGATGGTTGGGAGAAGTTGCTCTCGGAGGATGTGTTGGTACCATTCTTTATTAATGGCTGTGTTCTTAGGCAAAATTGTGAGTGAGCCCACTTCCTTGGCTGAGAAGCAACCCCACACATGAATGGTCTCAGGATGCTTTACTGTTGGCATGACACAGGACTGATGGTAGCGCTCACCTTGTCTTCTCCGGACAAGCTTTTTTCCGGATGCCCCAAACAATCGGAAAGGGGATTCATCAGAGAAAATGACTTTACCCCAGTCCTCAACAGTCCAATCCCTGTACCTTTTGCAGAATATCAGTCTGTCCCTGATGTTTTTCCTGCAAAGAAGTGGCTTCCTCGCTGCCCTTCTTGACACCAGGCCATCCTCCAAAAGTATTCGCCTCACTGTGCGTGCAGATGCACTCACACCAGACTGCTGCCATTCCTGAGCAAGCTCTGCACTGGTGGTGCCCCGATCCCACAGCTGAATCAACTTTAGCAGATGGTCCTGGCGCTTGCTGGACTTTCTTGGGCGCCCTGAAGCCTCCTTCACAACAATTGAACCTCTCTCCTTGAAGTTCTTGATGATCCGATAAATGGTTGATTTAGGTGCAATCTTACTAGCAGCAATATCCTTGCCTGCGAAGCCCTTTTTGTGCAAAGCAATGATGACGGTACGTGTTTCCTTGCAGATAACCATGGTTAACAGAGGAAGAACAATGATTTCAAGCACCACCCTCCTTTTAAAGCTTCCAGTCTGTTATTCTAACTCAATCAGCATGACAGAGTGATCTCCAGCCTTGTCCTCGTCAATGATTTCACCTGAGTTAACGAGAGAATCACTGACATGATGTCAGTTGGTCCTTTTGTGGCAGGGCTGAAATGCAGTGGAAATGTTTTTTGGGGATTAAGTTCATTTTCATGGCAAAGAGGGACTTTCCAATTCATTGCAATTCATCTGATCACTCTTCATAATATTCTGGAGTATATGCAAATTGCCATCATAAAAACTGAGGCAGCAGACTTTGTGAAAATTAATATTTGTGTCATTCTCAAAACTTTTGACCACAACTGTACATGACCTAAAGTATGTGGACGGCTGCTTGTCGAACATCTCATTCCAAGATCATGTGTGTTAATATGGAGTTGTTCCCCCCTTTGATGCTATAACAGCCTCCACTCTTCTGGGAAGGCTGTGTGAGGTCCCAGACAGTGGAGGGAGGGATAGCTGTAAGGATAGCTGTAAGAGGAAGAAGAGTAGGAAGGTGGGTAGAAAGTAAGAGAAGGAAGAGGAGGGAGGTGGGTGGAGTGTTAGATAAATCAAATCTGTTCTGGAGACACAGGCCTGACGTGGAGACTGAACTGAAACCAAGCGGTGAGCGAAGAGAAGCTGATCAAAAGTGAGGAGGAGAGAGGCGGAAAATTGAAACTCATACTCCTCCAACTCCTCCTCCCACGCACTCTCACTTTCTTTTCCTGTCTTCTGTTCAGCTCACTTTTTCGACAGAGGAATCTAGCTTCCTCTCCTAACAATGGTTCAGGTTCTTCGGGTGCATTGCCAGACCCGTCGCCAGACCTCAGTCTTAAGGGGGGCATATGAAATGCATGGGAGGGCAGGGCACAATTATTATTAGCCTACAGTATGTATATTTATAATAATCGTATACTCTATTTGTGCAGCGCGTAATCATCACATTAAACATAACCAACAGCAATATGACCAGGTAGCCTATAGCCTACACCACATTAAATAGAAGCAATGTTATGAATATCCATAAAACACTTGACTATACAACATATTAGATGTAACACCAGAAGCATCTCTCAAACATTGCATTTTAAAGCAGTCAACAGAGGGATATGCATTGCCATGAGACACACACACGCACGCATATACACACACACACAGAGACTTTGAACCTACCGGTACTTTGAGTGGAGGCAGCACTGTCCTCTCTCCAGTCCCTCCTGTCAGTACAGTGGGAGGCGGCGTTTCTCCGAGCAGAACCTCCTCATCAAAGTATCCTTCCACTCTGACTTAAACTTGTGAGTAAGGTCCTTTTCAAAAGCAAGCTGAATCAGCTGGGCCTTGCGTCTGTGCAGCATACTGCGCCGATGCTCTGAGAAGACGCTTTTGAAGCTCCTAAAGTTAGGGCAAGTGTGTAGGCTGTGAGAACAGTCGGCATAGCCTGGAGTGCACAGTTGAATGTGCTGAGGATGTTGGCTATTGTCCATTTTCCATCTTCGGGGGGAACCGGGGTGTCAGTCATTTTCTTCACCAGGAACTCACAACAGTATATTCAGATTCAACCACATCATTTCCAGCTAATACCAGGAGAGGGGTTACCTTTGATGGGTCCAGGAAATTATCCTCGGCCTCTGGGTTCAAAGCAGCCAGTGCGCCAATGAGCTCGCTACTGCGCTCTCCAAAACGCGCATTCATCTCTCCTTGCACAGCATCGATAACACTGTAAAACAATCTCATGAACTCAGTCTTTTCATCTATGTCACTTTGTGGCTGACCAACTGTTTCTTCAACTGCAAATCCGCGGAGGTTCTTATTAATTGTGCGTCTTCTCTTGCTTGGACCAGGGTCGGTCACCGGCACAGCCTCGGTGGCCGATGCTGGAGGAGCGCAGAGATCCCACAGTGCAGAAAACTTGTTTTCTGTGCGCAGTGTCTTCACGCAGTCAGAAGCGCTGTTCACAAGTGTCACCGCAGTGAACAAGTCCATATCTTCGGCCTGTAGTAGTCTGTTAGGCGGCTCGAAAAGTGACAACAGTTTCATAACAAGATGCGCAATGAAAAGAAAACTGCGCTGCGTAATGGCACGAAGCAGCCCCGTAGCCTCGACGTGCACCTCCGCTCCAAGGCCTCGTGTGTTTTCCACCTCGGTCAGTAATGTGGATATGTCGTGAAAACTCTTCACCACAACTTTGACCGTTGCCAAGTGGCCAGTCCATCTCTGGTCCAAGAGACGTTTCAGGGTATCGCCTTTGTACAGAATAGCCACGGTTGGCTTCCTGATGAAGTTGTACAGCATGTTGCATACTCCAAAAAAATCATCGACAGCTGCTTCACTGGACATGGCATGAATCACAACCAGATGAAGTTGGTGATTAAAGCAGTGAATATATGGTATGTTACGATCCAGCTTGTTTTGGAGCAATTTCTGCACACCACCATGCCTGCCAGACATGAGTGATGCGCCATCATAAACTTGACTCAGGATTTTGTCCTGAATGATGACACCTGTCAGAGCCTCTACATCACCTTTCTCAGATGTGGCCATCACCAAGAGGCGCTCACACAGACCATAGTTTTTGTCAACAAAACGCACAACTACAGATATGTTTTCTTGGCCTAAAGGATCCCGTGTGCCATCCACTTTAATTGAATACCAGCTATCGCCGACTTGTCTCACTATCTCCTCTGTCATGAGTTTGCTCATCATTTCGATAATCTCGTTTTGTGTCTGTGGGCTGGTATAGCGTGCATTCTGTGGGATTGTTTTTGTAATCTGTGTCAGTTCGGGATCTTTGCGCATGGTGTACTCAAAGAGAGACAAAAACAGCCCCATTGAGCTATTATCATCTAGCACACTGGCAAAACCAGCATTATCTCCACGTAACGGCAATTGATTCACCACTAAAAACTCCAGCATATCAATTACAGCTGACATGTAGTATCTGTTGCGAGCCAGTTGCTCTGAATTTAAGAGAGTGGAAATCTCTTTTCCTGTCTCTCTACGTTTTTCTGAATCTCTCCACATTGCTTCACAGGCTAAATGTTCTTTTGAAGCTGCATGCTTATTTAAGCCCTTGCCTGTTCCAATTGCATGTTTCCAATCATTAAATCCCTTAATGGAGAAGGTCGCATCCGATGATACAGATTTGAATTTCCTGCAGGCATAACAAAATGCGGAGTCCTTTTCCACTGAGTACTCAAGCCAGTCCCTGTTCAAATACCAGCTAGAGGAAAATGATCGTTTTTTTGAACCAAACATTTTGACTGGATATTTCCTCAACACAACCTGTTTGGGTTTGTCCATGCCGAGGTCACTCACACCCACTGATTCAACAGGCAGTTGTGGCCCAAATGCTGCCCCAGTCGCGGTTGCACTTGACCTGCAGGTCCTGTGTATGTAGCCTAACTTTCTTTTTATTAAGGCCGTGATAGGCTGTTGCAGTGTAGATTCCCATCAATCAAACAAAATCACACCATTGTTTCTTTATATTTTTAATATTTTAATGATAAAGAACGCAACATTAATGCAACACAAAATTAGCAACTATTATAATATAAAATGAAAGTAATTTTTTTAAGAGATCTGTGCCTCAAGTGGGGGGGGCACAATCATTTTTGGGGGCGGGCCCGGCCCCCTATGGCACGCCCATAGCGACGGGTGTGTGCATTGCAACGAAAAAATTGAACTTCGCACGTAATACTGTGTTAACGCTAGTTTCCTTACATGCTACTAATGGGAGATTACACAGAGCACTGAGCTAAAATAACCGTGGTTGCGCTCTCTTGCTGCCTGCAGATGATATTCCGCTGAAACTAGGCTATGTGTGCTGCACACGTGAATATATTTCAAATGCTTTGCGAATGTGTAGGTTACTTTGTGCATGATTTCTCTATACATAATTAATAAGTTGTATACCTCCACTTTGGTATAGGCAATGCCCACTGAAAAACAAAGTGGGTATAGGGTCTATACCTTCGTATAGCCTCCACTACACCACTGGTTGCTGTCCTTTCAGCATCACGAGCATGTCACACACTGAAGGCCTAGGTCCAATAGGTTCGCCACTGCGCAAACATGTCTATAATAGATATAAAGACTGTTACAATTTCCCCCTGTCTCCCCTTACTAATAGTGAATGCCAACTTTCCAACAATTTCCCCCACTCTTCCCTACCAGCAAGTCAAGGAAATTCTGACAAAGTTTGAGGATATTTTTCAATTAAAGTAAAGGACGGTAATTAGGGGTGTAACGATTCGTTTTAACAACGATTCGATTTGTATCACGATTCGTGGTTGTCGATACGATTAAAGGACGATATTGGTTCATTTAGAACGATACGATCCGAAACGATTCAGTGACTTGAAATCGATTCAGTAACCTTTTAGCCAAAAATTCAACCAGTGTGACTGAAATAAATACCTGGATACTGGACAGTGCAGGTGAAGTTTCCTAGATTCCTGTTTCTTGTAAGGACCGCAATGGTGGCTTGATAATTTCTCGCTCGTCGGCTTCTCCTCTGTCGTCCGCCATGCTATGTTTTGTTGTCTTTGCGCTTGCTGCTGGCGCGGGGCGATGACGTCACGGATAGGCAGACTGAATCGAGTAATGTTTAAAGCCTTTATCATTAAAAGTGCTAAGAAAAAACATCCATATAAAGTCTGACGTGCTTAAATCCAATGGGTTATTTCCTAGTATCGATACAATCGATTTATTACATTTTAAAACGATGTTAGATTGATATATGTTGTCCAAAAGGCCAACTCGCCGAGCACAGATCGATGTAGTTGGATCATAGGAATATAAATCGATACATCGATGTAGTAGATGGATCGTTACACCCCTAATGGTAATGTTACAAGTAAAGTAGGAATCCCAGGTTTCAATAGGCGATAAGATATTAATGTTTTAAGAAAGGAGTGTATATATTTGGCATGGCGAAGCCTTTTATGCGCTGACTTAATGGAAGCTGATAATTATGAGTTTTTTACTCTGCTGGTCTCTGGAAGAAATTAGGAGTCCTCACTGTCTGAGACCTAGTCAAGACCGAGTAAAAATGTATCTGACACCAAGACACTCAATATGTGGTCTCGAGACCGGACTCGAGACTGAGAACTGTCTCGAGTACTACAACACTGCAATTGGGATCAACTGTGCGGGTGATTTTATCGCATATTGATGGTTTAACGAGAGAACAACTGGCAATAATCTGGTGGCCATCGATGGTTGCAAGTTTCCCCATATGTTTAACCCTGTGATTTTCCTGTCTTTACTGCTGTTATACCACAGTCAATTGCTCTACCATTGAGGTATACCCCCTATTAAACTCATAGCAAACAGAGGTGTTATTATTGTGTTGGTTTTAGGCCAAGCCTATGAGATCACCACTACTAGGCCAGGGCACCGACCTCCTTCCTTTGAGTATCGGTTCCCTTCAGTGGGTGTCAGGGCACTGTTTGTTTAATGACGTCATCAGGTTGTCGTGGCTGAGTGGTTAAGGTGATTCATTAAACAGGGCAATGGACTAGAATACCTTTGTAGCTCAGTGGTTAGAGCAAGATGCTTGTAATGACAGGGTTGTGGGTTTGATTCCTGGATCCACCCATAAGTATAATGTATGCGCGCATGACTGTAAGTTGCTTTGGCTGAAAACATCAGCTAAGTGGCATATAAATCCTTTAGGGTCTTCTCGCTCAGGTTTGAATCCTGCCGACTTCAAAAGCATTAGCTATACCCGTGTTGAATTTACACAGTAAACATACTGTAGGTGTTATTGTTATTTTGTTAGCTTTACTCTGTCAGGTAAGCTATAAAAAATAAAGAGTCTTACACTCTATATGTATATAAACTCCCAGCAATTTATTGGGTAAAACACCAACGTTTCAGCGTCACTGTGCGCTGAGTGTTTACTCTGTTAGGTGACACAACTTTGAGATCACAAAACTCTATATTATGATAGAGGGTGCTACACTGGTTCTTACATAGCTCATTGTTTACCAAATCATCTATAACAATAGCTCTAGAATGTGTTTAGCCCTAAACCAAACCTAGTTACCCGGGAAAAGAGAGCTAGAGGATTGCGGCTACATCACAGACTCAGTTTGTAATGAGCTTTCCGATCACTTCGCTCTATTGATCCACAGCACACGTTTAATGATGCTAGCCTTGGGTTGTACAGAGCAGAGCTTTCATGTGTTCTCCACAGAGCAGCCCTGACCCTGGGCCTGCAAGGGGGCTGTCAAGTTGTTTCTGGAGGTGACTTTAGGTGGTGATGCCGGAGGCCATAGTCACGAAAAAAAAAACTGCTTAATTACCACACTGAAGGCAAGGGATCCTTGGACCAGAACAGCTAAATTAGCAGAATTACTCACCTGCAGTGACACACTAATTATGGAGCAAAGACTCCTCGCCAAAAAAGATCATTAACAAATTATATTTTAGAAAGATAGTTAGGGAGAGGAAATGGAGTGACGGAGAGAGCGAGGGAGAGAGAATGCGAGAGAGAACAAGTAAGAGATAATTTCAGAGTTAAATGCGCTGTAACAATGAAATGTGACTAGCTTGAGTGAGATTTCTAATCAGTTTGCGACTGAGCATGCCAGGTTTGCATATGTTGTCATATATCTGTTTATGTTTACGTGTGTATCTGTGCACAGGAGAGGCTAAGCTTGCGGTTTGAGGCACAATAACAAAGGTATAAACATGGGAGGTGTGTGTGTAGTTCAGATCTGAGATGGAATGGGGTTGTAGCCAGACATCCATCCGGCTGTTTGTTGTCTCTGCTGCCTACTGTGAGTGTGTGAGTGTGAGTGAGTGTGTGAGTGTGTGAGTGTGTGTGTGTGCTCAACCATGCTAATTAAATACCTCTCTCGCACACCACATCTCCTCTGCAGTGGCAGCACTACAGACAGACAGACAGACACTGAGCAGATGGAGGGGAGCTATAGCACTCTGTTTTAAACACAGATGGGGAAAAAAACCTCTGTGTTCTAGAACGTTTTGATGTATGGGTTGCAAATGCATTGTTGTCACACATTATAGACTTACCGTTCTGTGTTGCACAACATTATTCATCCACAGACTATGCACCCTGCACTTTTATCCTAGAACTGCACATTGCTCTTTGCACTACCTTCTGTGCTCTGCCACGGACTGACGTATATATTTCCCCCATTGAACATCATCCTGTAAAACAGTTTTATATTCATACATCTTTACATGCATACATTATAATGTAGCGTATAGTGTTTATAGTGTGGGCTGTTGTTTTTAGCCTCAGTGTTCATAGTTTATACTGTATGTGGATTGTGTAAATTCCCTGTTTATTGTCTCTCTATGTATTCTGTTTATTGTCGCAGCACCATTAAATTCCTTTACATGTAAATGTATTTGGTGAATAAAGATGATTCTGATTCTAACAAATGCCAGTGTCTTTGTTTGGATATACAGTGAAATGACAATTTATGTAACATTAATGAAAATTGATTTGACTTTGGATGTATTTTCCTCTATCTGGAAGGCCTGTTGTTTACAGGCTTTCTCTGAGTGCTCTGACTCGTCTCTTGGTCTGTTTTCCTTCCTCTGGTCTTATTGGTTGCAGATCTCTGAGTGCCGGCGTGGGGCTTTTTGCTTATTGTGAGTAATAATTCACTCCTCATCCTTTAAAGGACAGAGTATGTAAGGTCAACGTTAGTTCAATGTCTAAAGCAAAAATGAATTGTTCATACTCCACTTGTTTGTCAGTTGTGCTTTTTATTCAGAGACTTCGTTTTCAAAAAAGAGAGCGAGTGAAGGTAACTGCTAGTGACAGACTGGGCAGGCTACACGGCGGGTTACAATGACAGCGCTGTGGTTCCTGAGAGCGGAGCGTAGCAGAGTGTTAATCCAGACATTTACCTCCGTGCCGTTTCAACCCTTCTGATGTGATCTGCATGTACGTGCTCTCCCATGTCAATCACACAACACACACACAGGCCGTGCCGCCTCCCTCGGCCCTGCACACATGTTGACTTACAACACCGCACCGTAGGAACTGGAGTCATGCCAGGACAAAAACCCTACTGGGTAAAAAATTACTGGGCAAATAATTCCATGTAATTTCAACCAAAACATTGAATCAATGTGAATCAACATTGAATCGACGTTGAATCAATGTGAAAAACTGATTAGATTTGAAATGTCAGCAACGTAAGGGAATTTAGTCCTTTTTCCACCAACATTTTAACCTAAATCCATGTCATGTCCAATCCATTTTTTCATGTTGAATTCACGTTAGTTGACAACTCAACCAAATGTAAATCAAAACTAGATGTTGAACTGACGTCTTTGCCCAGTGGGAACTCTCTTCTTACTCACTTCCCCCTAAACAAATAAATAATTAACTCAACATAACATACGAGATGTGCTGATGCCTGCCGTGTGGGTTTCTATGGTGTTTAAATAGGTGTAAATGGGGTTTCAGTGTTCAAATAATACACTCCCAATACACACTCACTCTATCTAGGGGCTCTGGGCGGATAGCTTTCAGAGACGGTATGGTTATTTCATTATGATGATCCATTTCATAGTTCCACAATGATTCAAATAAAAAATCAATACAGACATAAACCATGCTCATTAATACATCAAGTAACACTTAAAGTAATTTAAGATTAGTCATGTTCTCCATAATAATGACCGAGATAGTAAACTAATAGGATATAGAAGAGCCTGTACTGTATACCTCTCAGGCTTCCTCTGACATATTACATCAAATAACATTTTATTTGTCACATGCGCCGAATACAATGAAATGCTTACTTACGAGCCCTTTCCCAACAATGCAGAACTAAAAATATGTTTTATTTTTTAAAGGAAATAGTAACACAATAGAATAACAACAACGAGTCAAAACAATAACGAAAACATACACTACATGACCAAAAGTATGTGGACACCTGCTCGTTGAACATCTCATTTCAACATCATGGGCTATAACAGCCTCCACTCTTCTGGGAAAACTTTCCACTAGATGTTGGAACATTGCTGTGGGGACTTGCTTCCATTCAGCCACAAGAGCATTAGTGAGGTCGGGCACTGATGTTAGGTGAATAGGCCTGGCTCACAGTCAGTATTCCAATTCATCCCAAAGTTGTTAGATGGCGTTGCGGTCAGGGCTCTGTGCAGGCTAGTCAAGTTCTTCCACACCGATCTCGACAAACCATTTCTGTATGGACCTCGCTTTGTGCACGGGGGAATTGTCATGCTGAAACAGGAAAGTGCCTTTCCCAAACTGTTGCCACAAAGTTGGAAGCACAGAATCGTCTAGAATGTCATTGTATGCTGTAGCGTTAATATTTCCCTTCACTGGAACTAAGGGGCCTAGTATGAACAATGAAAAACAGCCCCAGACCATTATTCCTCCTCCACCAAACTTTACAGTTGGCACTATGCATTCGGGCAGGTAGCGTTCCCCTCGCATCTGCCAAACTCAGATTCGTCCGTCGAACTGCCAGATGGTGAAGCATGATTCAACACTCCAGAGAACGCATTTCCACTGCTCCAGTCCAATGGCGGCGAGCTTTATACCACTCCAGCCAACGCTTGGCATTGCGCATGGTGATCTTAGGCTTGTATGCGGCTGCTCGGCCATGGAAACCCATTTCATGAAGCTCCCGATTAACAGTTATTGTGCTGACGTTGCTTCCAGAGGCAGTTTGGAACACGGTAGTGAGTGTTTCAACCGAGGACAGACCATTTTTACGCGCTACGTGGTTCAGCACTCGGCGGTCCTCTTCTGTCAGCTTGTGTGGCCTACCACTTCGCGGCTGAGCCATTGTTGCTCCTAGACGTTTCCACTTCACAATAACAGCACTTACACTTGACCGGGGCAGCTCTAGCAGAGCAGAAATTTGACGAATTGACTTGTTGGAAAGGTGACATCCTATGATGGTGCCACGTTGAAAGACACTGAGCTCTTCAGTAAGGCCATTCTACTGCTAATGTTTGTCTATGGAGATTGCATGGCGGTGTGCTCGATTTTATACACCTGTCAGCAACGGTGTGACTGAATTAGCCGAATCCACTAATTTGAAGGTTTGTTCACATACTTTTGTATATATAGTGTATTACAGGCTTTACATTTTAATGCCATTCTGTGATGATTTTGTCAGGAAATGTTTTCTTCAAAGGAAGGAAGTTGACATGAAAGGTTTATAGAACAGCTCTTGGTGTGTGATGATCATATGGGGGGGAAGTCATACTGTCACAGTCTGAGGTCTCATACTGTGGAAGACTTGTTCTGTTGTCGGTCTGCACTGAATACAGATACTTAGTAATAGGTACCAACACAACAGGTTATCAGTCATCCTCTCAAAACAGCCAGTCTTCCATGTCAGTTTCCCTGTATTCCCATCCGGAGTGCCATTCAAGTGACAGATTGTGCCCACTCTGTTCCCCCTGACCTGCCATGCTCTTGGAGGGCCCTGGGTTCTGGCTGTAGCACAGTGTTCCTGGAAGGCACAGCACAGCTCTGTTCTTCACTGGTGCATTCTAACAAGTGCCAGCGTTTTGTTTGGATATACAGTGCAATGATAATTTATATAAAGTTTATGAAATTTGATTTGAAAAACATTAGACAATGGATGTATTTTCCTCCTGTATCCCGGCTCTGTCTTGGTGGCCCGTTGTTCAAAGGCTTTCTCTGAGTGCTCTGACTCGTGTCTTGGTCTGTTTTCTTTCCTCTGGTCTTATTGGTTGCAGATCTCTGAGTGCCGGTTTGGGGCTTTTTGCTTATTGTGAGTAAGAATTCACTCGAAGGACAGAGTCTTTAAGGTCAACGTTAGTTCAATGTCTAAAGCAAAATAAATTGTTCATATTGTACTTATTGTCAGTTATTGTGTTCTTTAGAGGAGAGCAAGACAAGTAAGCCAGAGAGTCAGAGAGTTAGACATGGATTCAATCAGTTTGAGCGTTTAACCAGCGTTAACCAGCGTTGGACAAATCCGCAAGTGTAGGCTCTATCGATGTTGATGTTAGGCTAATGAATGTTTTCATGTTCATTTGGATGGGGCCTATCAGTCTAATTTGAGTGTTTGAACTTCTAACGCGGCTGCATGGGATTATAGTTGGGTGTGGTTTCGTTGCATCCAATGGCAGTGTCCGCGATAAGGTAACGCTGCTTGTGGATTTGACAGCTCTAACGCAGTTCCACCTCCGACACCACCAAAACAACCCTATGTGGATTTCAATGTGATTGAATCTAGCCCATAGTTTTCAAAGGAGAGAGAGAGGGAGAGAGAGAGAGAGATGGGAGAGAAAGAGAGGGAGAGAGAAAGACGAAATGAGATCAGTACAGACAGAGCTAGAGAGAGAGAGGGTAACTGCTAGTGACAGACTGGGCAGGCTACACTGCGGGGTACGGCCTTAGTGCTGCGGTTCCTGAGAGTGGAGAGGAGTGTTAATCCAGACGTTTACCTCCACGCTGTTTCAACCCTTCTGATATGATCTGCATGTACACGCTCTCCCATGTCAATTATACAACACACACGCAGGCCGCGCCGCCTCCCTCGGCCCTGCGCACGTCGACTGTGATTTAGATCTAGATCTGCATGCGCAGAGTGAGAGGGAAACACACACACACACTCACACAGACAGACAGACAGACACACACACACACACATACATACATACACACACACACACACACACACACACACACATGCATCCTGCTCTGATGTACAACACTGCACTGTAGGAACTGGAGTCAGGACAAGAAACTCTCTTCTTACTCACTTCCCCCTAAACAAACAAATAAGTAACTCAACATAGCATACGATATGTGCTGATGCATGGGGCGTGGCGGTTTAAATGGGGTTTCAGTGTTCAAACAATCCCCCATACACTCCCACTACAAACTCACTCTGTGCAGTCTATCTAGGGGCCCTGGGCGGAGAGCGTTCAGAGACAGTATGGTTATTTAATTACGATGGCATTTCCATTTCATAGTTCCACAATGATTCAAATAAAAAATCGATACAGACAGAAACAATGCTCTTGCCATAAAATGGCCCTCCATACACTAATACATCAAGTAACACTTAAAGTAATTCAAGATGACTCGTGTTTTCCATAATAATGACTGTACTGTATACCTCTCAGGCTTCCTCTGGCATATTACATATTACAAGCCTATTGTTTATTACAGTTTTATGTCATTCTGTGAGGATAGTTTTGTCTGGAATCCTTTTCTTCAAAGGAAGGAAGTTGACATGAAAGGTTTATAGAACAGCTCTTGGTGTGTGATGATCATATGGGGGGGAAGTCATACTGTCACAGTCTGAGGTCTCATAATATTCGGAGACTTGTTCTGTTGTCGGTCTGCACTGAATACAGATACTTAGTAATAGGTACCAACACGACAGGTTATCATAATTCTATCCTCCTGATTCCTGCTTACAAAGAAAAACTAAAGCAGGAAGCACCAGTGACTCGGTCAATAAAGAAGTGGTCAGATGACGCAGATGCTAAGCTAGAGGACTGTTTTGCTAGCACAGACTGGAATATGTTCCGGGATTCTAATGATGGCATTGAGGAGTACACCACATCAGTCACTGGCTTCATCAAGAAGCGCATTGATGACGTCGTCACCACAGTGACCGTATGTACATACCCCAACCAGAAGCCATGGATTACAGTCAACATCCGCACTGAGCTAAAGGGTAGAGTTGCCGCTTTTAACGAGCGGGACTCTAACCCGGACGCTTATAAGAAATTCCGCTATGCCCTCCGATGAACCATCAAACAGGCAAAGCGTCAATACAGGACTAAGATTGAATCATACTACACCGGCTCCGACGCTCGTCGGATGTGGCAGGGCTTGCAAACTATTACACACTACAAAGGGAAGCACAGCCGCGAGCTGCCCAGTGACACGAGCCTACCAGACGAGCTAAATCACTTCTATGCTCGCTTCAAAGCAAGCAACACTGAAGCATGCATGAGAGCATCAGCTGTTCCGGACGACTGTGTGATCACGCTCTCCGTAGCCGGTGTGAGTAAGACCTTTAAACAGGTCAACATTCACAAGGCCGCAGGGCCAGACGGCTTACCAGGACGTGTACTCTGAGCATGCGCTGGCAAGTGTCTTCACTGACATTTTCAACCTGTCCCTGACTGAGTCTGTAGCTCAGCTGGTAGAGCACGGCACTTGTAACGCCAAGGTAGTGGGTTCGATCCCTGGGACCACCCATACACAAAAATGTATGCACGCATGACTGTAAGTCGCTTTGGATAAAAGCGTCTGCTAAATGGCATATTATTATTATTATTATTATGTTTCAAGCAGACCACCATAGTTGCTGTGCCCAAGAACACTAAGGTAACCTGCCTAAATGACTACAGACCAATAGCACTCACTTCTGTAGCCATGAAGTGCTTTGAAAGGCTGGTCATGGCTCACATCAACACCATTATCCCAGAAACCCTAGATCCACTCCAATTTGCATACCGCCCCAACAGATCCACAGATGATGCAATCTCTATTGCACTTCACACTGCCCTTTCCCACCTGGACAAATGGAACACCTACGTGAGAATGCTATTCATTGACTACAGCTCAGCGTTCAACACAATAGTGCCCTCAAAGCTAAGGACCCTGGGACTAAACACCTCCCTCTGCAACTGGATCCTGGACTTCCTAACGGGCCACCCCCAGGTGGTAAGGGTAGGTAACAACACATCTGCCACACTAATCCTCAACACGGGGGCCCCTCAGTGGTGCGTGCTCAGTCACCTCCTGAACTCCCTGTTCACTCATGACTGCATGGCCAGGCACAACTCCAACACCATCATTAAGTTTGCCGACGACACAACAGTGGTAGGCCTGATCACGAACAACGATGAGACAGCCTATAGGGAGGAGGTCAGAGACCTGGCCATGTGGTGCCAGGATAACAACCTCTCCCTCAACGTGATCAAGACAAAGGAGATGATTGTGGACTACAGGAAAAGAAGGACCGAACACGCCCCCATTCTCATCGACGGGGCTGTAGTGGAGCAGGTTGAGAGCTTCAAGTTCCTTGGTGTCCACATCACCAACAAACTATCATGGTCCAAACACACCAAGACAGTCGTGAAGAGGGCACGGCAAAGCCTATTCCCCCTCAGGAGACTGAAAAGATTTGGCATGGGTCCTCAGATCCACAAAAAGTTATACAGCTGCACCATCGAGAGCATCCTGACTGGTTGCATCACTGCCTGGTATGGCAACTGCTCGGCGTCCGACCGCAAGGCACTACAGAGGTAGTGCGTACGGCCCAGTACATCACTGGGGCCAAGCTTCCTGCCATCCTGGACCTCTATACCAGGCGGTGTCAGAGGAAGGCCCTAAAAATTGTCAAAGACTCCAGCCACCCTAGTCATAGACTGTTCTCTCTGCTACCGTACGGCAAGCGGTACCAAAGCGCCAAGTCTAGGTCGAAAAGGCTTCTTAACGGCTTCTACCCCCAAGCCATAAGACTCCTGAACAGATATACAAATGGCTACCCATACTATTTGTATTGTTGCCCCCCCCCTTTTCATGCTGCTGCTACTCTCTGTTTATTATCTGTGCATAGTCACTTTAACTATACCAACGTGTACATATTACCTCATATTACCTGTACCGGTACCCCCTGTATATAGCCTCGCTGCTGTTATTTTTACATTTTTTTTTTTTACTTATCTATTGTTTACTTAACACTGCATTGCTGGTTAAGCGCTTGTAAGTAAGCATTTCACTGTAAGGTTGTATTCGGCGCATGTGACAATTTTTATTTTATTTTATTTGATCAGTCATCCTCCCAAAACTGCCAGTTTTCCGTGTCAGTATCCCTGTATTCCTGTCCAGAATGCCAGACCATCTATCCCCTTCCATGGCTCCTGTCCTCCAGTGTCAATGGGCCGGGCGAGAGCCTGCATGAGTGGAGCAGTGTTGAGTTAGTGTGTTAGTGAGTGACAGATTGTGCCCACTCTGTTCCCCCTGACCTGCCATTCTCCTGGAGGGCCCTAGGTTCTGGCTGTAGCACAGTGTTCCTGGAAGGCACAACACAGCTCTGTTCTTCACTGGTGCAGCCAGGGGGCCAGCAAGCCGAGAAAGAGGCCAAAGGCACAGGTGCACCACATGGCCCAGAGGGACACAGAGGGGGGCTGTGTGTTTCTCTTTGGCAGGGATTGTGTGTGTGTGTGTGTGTGTAGCAGATGGAGATGTGGGAAACTCATTCCTCAGCCTGAAGTGTCCCCACTTGCGCTGCTGAATAGCTAGCTTTTCACATGGCACGACTGCTAAGACGCTACGGAAGGGCAGTCACATGTGCTAGCAAGGCAGAGGTGCTAAAGTCGAGCCTCAGTGTGAGCCGAATCAGGAGGAAGTGGTACTCGCTAAGCAAGCAGTGTGACGTCCGTTACACTTGCGTGTGAAAATGTTCAGCTGCCATGGTGATGTTGTGGGCAGCCAAGATGCAATGTCCCAAATAATGTGTAAAATATACCTGTCTTTTAACACAGGCTCTATCTGTGTCATGCATGCTCACACAGGCGAACAGTCCTCATAGCAGAGGTGAATTGTTCCATAGAAAATTGGTCTCTCCTGGGGCCTCCGTCTGTGACATGTGCAGCTCTGTCAAGCTGAGCCCCATGGCAGCCCCAGATGCTCATGGGAAATGTCAAGGCTCTAGAGAGGTACTGATGAGGACACGTCTCAGAGAGGGAGGGAGGGATGGGTGGATGTAGGGATGGAGGGATATATGGTAGGCTAGATGGATGAAGGGATGGGGGGAATGCAGGTGGAGAGCTGTTGAGTAAATCAGAGCATGCTGCATCCTCATAGAGAGAGAGACAGAGTGGAGAGAGAGAGCGAGATGGAGGAGAGAGAGCGCTAGCGAGTGGGGCAATAAGGGTGAAATTAGATAGGGACATAGAGATATGTCTGGGGAACTGTAACTAATAACTTGCATCCTTACACCTGATTAAACAGCATGTTGTGTAGAAAAGGGAGAAGAGGAGAGCGACAAGGCAACATGGTGAAGATGAGGAGAGTTGTTGAGGGAATTGGAGTGTCTTGTACATTTACACTGGGAAGAGAGAGAGAGAGAGAGAGAGAGAGAGAGAGAGAGAGAGAGAGAGAGAGAGAGAGAGAGAGAGAGAGAGAGAGAGAGAGAGAGAGAGAGAGAGAGAGAGAGAGAGAGAGAGAGAGAGAGAGAGAGAGAGAGAGAGAGAGAGAGAGAGAGAGAGAGAGAGAGAGAGAGAGAGAGAGACGGAGTCCTCTCAGTGATCCTTTCCTGTGCTGTGGCCCTCTGGCTGTGTTTGTGATGAAAGGTTAGAGGTTAGCATGTTAGCATCACCTCTCCCTTGATGCTCCTTCCTGTGTTTCTAAAGACTGGTTTACACCTTTTGTCTCTTTCTTCTATCTGTCTAGTAATCTCAGGCTTACAACCCCCCTCCAGTCACACACACGCACACACACACACAGATCTGCACCCACAATAAATCCTTTATAATCCTGATTACATTGTAAACAATCCCACTCCCATGGGGGCTCTTTGAAATTGATGTTTGGAAAATGAATGTGTGGAAAATTAACTGCAGTGTGATCATTAGAGATGGACATCTGCTTGATGCTGGAACAGAGATAGATGATGTGTTGATAAGTGGTTCAGAGTGAACCTGTCCAAACAACTGGGCTGAGGTTTTCTTCACGTTCCTCCTGTTTGGTGAGCACGGAGGGATGTGTCTGTCTGTCCATCCATCTGGGGTGTACATGGCTCTGGATACGTCCCAAATGGCAACCTATTCCCTATATAGTGCACTACTTCTGACCACGGCCCAGATGGCTCTGGCCAACAGTAGTGCACTATAAAGGGAATAGGGTGCCATTTGGGATGCACACTCTGTCACGTTGTGGTTTGTCAGGAGAGGAACGCTTATCCATCACAGGAAACACTGCTCATGGAGACAGGAGAGCTGTAGCGTTGACCGCACAAATGAGTGTCAGTTTGCTGTCTCTCTTTCCACTACAATTATCTGATTTCATCCCATGACTGTGAGAGAAAGATTTAGCCAGCTATCGTCCCACATTTACTCATAAATAGACACACAGGTGCTAACACGCACGCACACACACACACCAGGGATGCTAGTTTACACATCTTTGTTTGTCAGCTAACCTTTTCTACCAATCTGAGACGCAACAAGTCTCACACACATCATAGCAGGAGCACATCAAGTCTGGTCTGAGAACAGATGGGCGTGAAGTCCCTCTGCCATGCACCTGTGTGAGATCCACCTTGATCTGATCACAGAACAGTAGATATTCGGGGAGGATGGAAACCTTATAGGGTCGTCACAAAACACATTCCCTCTATGCTACAAGCAGAACATTGAAGCTATCCCAATGTGTTGTGTTGTCTGCTGATCATCAGAAAGCTGTTTGGACTAGAAATACAGGCTGCTCCTCTGGAGTCAGATGGAACAGAACTCTGTGTACGTGTTTGACCTGCAGATAGACTATCTAGTGTTGGGTGGTTATAGACAATAGATTCTATATATATTTGGGTAACACTTTACTTGACACACAGCGTCATAACACGTTATGACACGATCATAACCATGTCATAATGTGCCATAACAGCTGACACATTTTCTGAAACTGACTATATTAATTTATCACTGTAATTGCGCAGAAATTGATGCCAGACATGCACCTACCCAATGCTCTGTTGCTGATGACTGGGAAGATTGCAGGAGCAGATTTCAGGAGCAGGACAAGCCACCCTGTTTTTGACTGATGACAGATATAAGGGCATGTACGTGATAGGTCTGTCTGGCTTATATGATTATGATGGTCATAATGCTTCTTGACAGTGTCATAAAGTGTATTTTCTTAGTCCAAGTAAAGTGACACAGGATGGTCATAATTCTTCATGACAGTGTCCTAAAGTGTATTTTCAGCAAGTTATTTAAAATATAATGAAAAAAATAACTGTCAAGAATTCATTACAACAACAAAAACAAAGGACTTAAGAAACAAACTTTCAAATGAAAGGAAACTTCTTGGCAGGGAAAAACACATTTGAATAAATGTGGGTTTTGGCACTCTTATGTTGGTGTCATAACCAGCCATAAAATAATGCAATATATGTCACAACAGGTGTAAATATATGGGTCATGACAGTGTTATGACCATATTATGACAAGTTATGTCAGCTGTTATGACATATTATGGCATGGTTATGGCCATGTCAAAACGTGTTATGGCGCTGTGTGTCAAGTAAAGTGTTACCAATCAAATCAAATTGTACTTGTCACATGCTTTGTAAACAACAGGTGTAGACTAACAGTGAAATGCTTACTTACGAGCCCTTCCCAACAATGCAGAGAGAAAGAAAATGGATAAATAATAGAAAAGTAGAACACGTAATAATAAAAGTAATAATAAATACACAATGAGTAATGATAACTTGGGGTACCAGTACCAAGTTGATGTGCAGGGGTAGAGGATGGCTCTCCAACCATACAGTGAGTGGAAAAAAGTATTTGATCCCCTGCTGATTTTATACGTTTGCCCACTGACAAAGAAATGTTCAGTCTATAATTTTAATGGTAGGTTTATTTGAACAGTAAGAGACAGAATAACAACAAAAAAAAGCCAGAAAAAATTATTCGCAAATGGAAGAAACACAAAAGAACTGTCAATCTCCCTCGGCCTGGGGCTCCATGCAAGATCTCACCTCGTGGAGTTGCAATGATTGAGAACGGTGAGGAATCAGCCCAGAACTACACGGGAGGATCTTGTCAATGATCTCAAGGCAGCTGGGACCATAGTCATCAAGAAAACAATTGGTAACACACTACGCCGTGAAGGACTGAAATCCTGCAGCGCCCGCAAGGTCCCCCTGCTCAAGAAAGCACATATACAGGCCCATCTGAAGTTTGCCAATGAACATCTGAATGATTCAGAGGAGAACTGGGTGAAAGTGTTGTGGTCAGATGAGACCAAAATCGAGCTCTTTGGCATCAACTCAACTCGCCGTGTTTGGAGGAGGAGGAATGCTGCCTATGACCCCAAGAACACAATCCCCACCGTCAAACCTGGAGGTGGAAACATTATGCTTTGGGGGTGTTTTTCTGCTAAGGGGACAGGACAACTTCACCGCATCAAAGGGACGATGGACGGGGCCATGTACCGTCAAATCTTGGGTGAGAACCTCCTTCCCTCAGCCAGGGCATTAAAAATGGGTCGCGGATGGGTATTCCAGCATGACAATGACCCAAAACACATGGCCAAGGCAACAAAGGAGTGCAAGGCAACAAAGGAGTGGCTCAAGAGGTAGCTGGTAGCTTAGTGGGTAAGAGCGTTGTGCCAGTAACCGAAAGGTCGCTGGTTCTAATCCACGAGCCGACTAGGTGAAAAACCTGTCGATGTGCCCTTAAGCAAGGCACTTAACCCTAATTGCTCATGTAAGTCGCTCTGGATAAGAGCGTCTGCTAAAAAAAAATGAAAATGAAAAAAAAAAAATAATAATCAAGAAGAAGCACATTAAGGTCCTGGAGTGGCCTAGCCAGTCTCCAGACCTTAATCCAATAGAAAATCTGAGGAGGGAGCTGAAGGTTCGAGTTGCCAAACGTCAGCCTCGAAACCTTAATGACTTGGAGAAGATCTGCAAAGAGGTGTGGGACAAAATCCCTCCTGAGTTGTGTGTAAACCTGGTGGCCAACTACAAGAAACGTCTGACCTCTGTGATTGCCAACAAGGGTTTTGCCACCAAGTACTAAGGCATGTTTTGCAGAGGGGTCAAATACTTATTTCCCTCATTAAAATGCAAATCAATTTATAACATTTTTGACATGCGTTTCTCTGGATTATTTTGTTGTTATTCTGTCTCTCGTTGTTCAAATAAACCTACCATTAAAATTATAGACTGATCATGTCTTTGTCAGTGGGCAAACGTACAAAATCAGCAGGGGATCAAATACCTTTTTCCCTCACTGTATATTATTTACTGTATTTGTTTAGCATGCAAAAGGAAGCTACAGTATGTTGTTAGTGCTTTTCTCTCAGTGCCACAGTAAGACAATACAGTTCTGTGGATTGTTTGCTGTCACTGTGTGATGTCTCCGAATGCCTCCTAGGAGATGAATGGACGTGTAATTTAAATGTGTCAGGACAGAAATGGGGAAGATGAGAAGGGATGTGTTGCTGTTTTCTCACATTCACTCATGTGGGACTGGGCATAGTTACAGTATTGCACCATGGAACTCAACAAACAAACACATAAACAAACAAACAAACACTCAAATAAATCCCTCTGCACTTTTTGTTTGTTTATATTTCTGATATTTGGGGATGAGTTTCTCCCCCCTTCCCCTTTCCCTAATACTTACAGTGTACTGCCTGGCCCTAGACTGCTCTGTGCGGCTGTCTCTCTGGGCTCTCTCCTCCTTTCTGCTATTTTTGTTGTTTTCCATCTCTGCTCCCTCCTTTCTCTCGTCCCTGCCGGCGTCTCCTCTCCTCTCCTCTCCTCTCCTCTCCCCCTCTCCTCTCCCCTCCTCCCCCCTCCTCTCCTCTCCTCTCCTCTCCTCTCCTCTCCTCTCCTCTCCTCTCCTCTCCTCTCCTCTCCCCCTCTCTCTCTCTCGGGGAGCTCCCTACACTAGCTGGTGGAGCTGGGTAGCCGTGGGCTCGTCTGGACCCTGGTCACGTATTGATGAGTTTGTTTGGGGCCGGCTAACCAACCAGAGAGCGGCTCTGCGAGACAGTGAGTTACTGAAGAGGACTAGAGAATCTGGAGCTCTCACATACTGTAATCCTGAAGGAGCATCAAACATTGGTTGCTGCAAGGCTGGTTACATTATTTCCAGCTAAATTATTGAGATTTAGAGACGTGTGAACCAATATTACTATAGCAGCCTTGTTTTTCTAACAATAATAAAAAAACAATATTGCAAAATTAACTTGCTAACAACCTGTTGTCTTATTCACGTGACTGTTGTCATCAACCAGAAATAGGATTATTGTTATTTTTTTACGTTACTCAAAATGTTCTAATTACTCAAAATGACGCCGCCGAAGTGGGCACGATTTTTCACTGTGCAAGAGCTATGTTGGTTGATGATACAGACACGTCCTTGCACTTTGAAAGCAATGATGATGTAGAGGTGAGTTAAATAAGTAAACAGCAGATATATGTTTGGTGTTGTCGATGTTTGATGGTGTGAAATTTTGGGAATAGCTTTCAGATTAGCCAGTCCTTTCACCGGGTTGATACAGGCGAGCACATCAGCCAATGGAGCAGTGTTTAATTATAGGCCCCGTATAGTCAGCTAACTAGTTGGTTGTTTTGTTTTGTTTCTACCAAAGTAACTCATATGGAAATGACCCAAACTGTTTGCTATAGCTAACTAGCTAACTAGCTAACTAGCTAACTGTCTGGTTTGTCTCAGGCTAGCTAGGAATGTGTGTGCCTGTAAATGTGTGCTGTGCTCGCGAAACGTCAAGCTGTCACTTTCACTACCTAACGTTAGTCATACAGACAACCAGCTAACTACCCACGAAATAGAGATTAGAGTAATTTGTGTTTATCTGTTGGATTTATGTTATGGTGTGTCATGTTTGCTAGTTACAGATATTAATAGGCTATACATTATCTCATTTTCCTATTATTTGACAGCTTGCTTAGCTGTCGTGTTATGGTAGAAGCCTGCGCAGTGGAGCTCAAATGATATTGAGTTGCAGTTATATTTCAAATAAAATCAAATACAATCAAATCAAATTGTATTTGTCACACGCTCCGAATACAACAGGTGAAATGCTTACTTACAAGCCCTTAACCTACAATGCAGTTCAAGAACAAAAAAATAACTCAATAAAATAACAATAAAGAGGCTATATACATGGGGTACTGGTAGCGAGTCAATGTGCGGGGGTACAGGTTGGGGGTGGGGGGGGGGGTAAATGTAAATAGTCTGGGTGGCCATTTGATTAATTGTTCAGCAGTCTTATGGCTTGGGGGTAGAAGCTGTTAAGGAGCCTTTTGGACCTAGACTTGGCACTCCGGTACTGCTTGCTGTGTGGTAGCAGAGAGAACAGTCTATGACTTGGGTGACTGGAGTCTTTGAAAATTTTTTGGGCCTTCCTCTGACACGCCTAGTATATAGGTCCTGGATGGCAGGAAGCTTGGCCCCAGTGATGTACTGGGCCGTACGCACTACCCTCTGTAGCGGCTTACGGTCGGAGCAGTTGCCATACCAGGCGGTGATGCAACCGGTCAGGATGTTCTCGATGGTGCAGCTGTAGAACTTTTTGAGGATCTGGGGACCCATGCCAAATCTTTTCAGTCTCCTGAGGGGGAAAGGTGTTGTCGTGGCCTCTTCACAACTGTCTTGGTGTGTTTGGACCATAATAGTTTGTTGGTGATGTGGACACCAAAGAACTTGAAACTCTCGACCCGCTCCACTACAGCCCTGTCGATGTGAATGGGGGCGTGTTCGGCCCTCCTTTTCCTGTAGTCCATGATCAGCTCCTTTGTCTTGCTCACGTTGAGGGAGAGGTTGTTGTCCTGGCATCACACTGCCAGGTCTCTGACCTCCTCCCTGTAGGCTGTCTCATTGTTGTCGGTGATCAGGCCTACCACTGTTGTGTTGTCAGCAAACTTAATGATGGTGTTGAAGTCGTGCTTGGCCACGCAATCATGGGTGAACAGGGAGTACTGGATGGGATGAAGCACGCACCCCTGTTTTTGCTTTGTCATTATGGGGTATTTTTTGTAGATTGCTGAGGATTTATTTTTAATCCATTTTAGAATAAGACTGTAATGTTAAAAAAAGTCAAGGGGTCTGAATAATTTCCGAAGTCACTGTATGTATGATACCCCGAGGGTGGCATCAGTAGACCATGTTGTGACGAGGTGTGAAAGAAGGAGTCAGGCGCAGGAGGTAAAATACCGAAGTCCAGAGTTTATTCCGTTTACATAAATCAAACACCCCAAGCATCAAACGAAACTATTACAAGTATGTGTATAAGTGTTCACTCAACCGAGCTACACGCTCTCACAACAAACAATCACTCACAAAGACAAGGGGAACAGAGGGAACACTTATACACATACTAATTAGGGGAATGAGCACCAGGTGTGTGTGATTGACTAGACATGACAAGTGGAGTGATGAGAATGGGATCGGCAGTAGCTAGTACTCCGGTGACGACGAACGCCGAAGCCTGCCCGAACCAGGAGAGGGGGCAGCCTCGGCGGAAGTCGTGACACATGTGGGGGACCCTGCACAGGCCCCTTCCCAGAAACTGCAGGCGCTGGTCCCTGAAGGCATTCAAAATGCAGCTTGTACGTTCACTTTGTGATGGCTACAGTGGCAGGAAGAGGGGAGCCAAGAGTGTGGCACCACGGGGTGTGGACAGAGTTGTAACTCATTTGAAAGCATGTGAAGTTTGAATGGCACAAGAGAGGATGAGGCAGTGCTTCCAGAAGTTCCATGATATGTTGTAAGCTAAATGCAAACACTAAAGTGACAGTGTGAAATATACATTTGTCCTACACATCTTATAGGGAAATTGTGTTCTTTTTAAAATTGTGTTTTGTATGGTTTCTCTGTATCTGTCTGCATTCACTGAATTGCTGTCAAAGTAGGCTACTATTTCTACATTTTGTGTCAGGCCTGGTCTGTACTAAATCTTATTGAGAGAGGTTATCTACATTTTTAAAAGTCTCTGAATAGTTGTTTGCATTTTTATATTGTTACAGAAGTAAGCATCTTTGTCAATCCAATAGCCTACTAGTTGCATTTACTGAATTCTTGTCAAAGTACTATTTTAAATTGTGTGCCACTTTGTAGGATGGGGCCGTGCTTCAAGAAGTTTCATGGCATGTTGTAGGCTAAATGCAAACACTCAATGACAGTGTGACATGCATTTGTCATACAAATCTTATAGAGAATTTTATTTTAAAAAAATTGATTGTCTCTGAACAGTCGTTGTGTTTTGGATTTTCGCTCTTTGTCTATCTAATACTTGTTACATTTACTGAATTGTTGTCAAAGTAGGCTACTATTTCTACATTTTGTTTGTGTACTAAATCTTATTGAGAGAGTTGCTGAATATTTGTTAGCATTTTTACATTGTTACAGAAGTAAGAATCGTTGTCAATCAAATAGCCTACTTTGTGTGGGTTTTGAAATACTTGTCCTCTGGTCACATTTTGGATTATTATATTGTACTTGGTACATTTTGAGTGAGTAATTTAGTCAAATTTACTGCAATTGAAATACTCTAGTTTTTTTTGTGCCGGGTGTTAATAGTTTTTTGATAGTGAGTGTCTTTACACAATGGAAGACAAAATGAGTGTTATTCCTATGGACATGAATGTGGTGTCATATTAAAGAAGAGGTTGTGCTCTTTAAAAGTAAGTTAACTTGTTTCTTTGTTTTTGTCTTTTTGTTTGAAATGTGAAAATTTGCTTTATCTGGAAAATTCTCAGTAATCTACAGCAGTAATCTAGAATTCTATTGAGGTCTAAAGGGTTAATGCTATACTACCCTCTGATGCAGTAGATAGCCCTCCTCCTCCCACTCCTCCTCCTCCTCCATCCATCCTCCTCTTTTCTCCCCCTCTGTCAGTTTGTCAGTGTGATGCGGTAGGACGAAGTCAGGCGCAGGACACAGAGCTAATTGAAAACGTACTTTACTCGTAGGTAACGTAAAATAACATAACCTCCACGCAGGGAGGAAACCCGCTCACCAGACGGCAACCAAACATGAACAAACACGCACAACATACAGTGGGAGCCAGAGGGTTAAATCGGGAAGTGATCAATACTAATGGGACCCAGGTGTGAACAATCAAGACAAGACAAGTAGAACACAGAAACATAGATCGGTAGCAGCTAGTACTCCGGTGACGACGAAAGCCGAAGCCTGCCCGAACAAGGAGGAGGAGCAGCCTCGGCTGAATCCGTGACACCCTCCTCCACTATCCTTCCTATCATCCTCCCTTCCACCTTCTCCCTTCCCTCCTCCATTCATCCATCTCTTGTATAATCAGTGGATGGCTCTGATGTGGTCCATCACTCTCCAACAAGAGGCTTCATAGATGACTGTCCAAATTCAATACAATGTACCAGCTCTAAGCCATTACCATATGAGCGGCTCATAATAAATTCATAAAACAATTTCCTGGATGCGGGTTGAGTTTGTGTGGATGATACAAGGATCTGATTGGTGACTTTCACTGCATGCTCTGATCAGCACTAGCTACATCACCTACACCTGCACCTACAGCTGCTGCTACATACAGTGGGGAAAAAAAGTATTTAGTCAGCCACCAATTGTGCAAGTTCTCCCACTTAAAAAGATGAGAGAGGCCTGTAATTTTCATCATAGGTACACGTCAACTATGACAGACAAATTGAGAAAAAAAAATCCAGAAAATCTCATTGTAGGATTTTTTATGAATTTATTTGCTAATTATGGTGGAAAATAAGTATTTGGTCACCTACAAACAAGCAAGATTTCTGGCTCTCACAGACCTGTAACTTCTTCTTTAAGAGGCTCCTCTGTCCTCCACTCGTTACCTGTATTAATGGCACCTGTTTGAACTTGTTATCAGTATAAAAGACACCTGTCCACAACCTCAAACAGTCACACTCCAAACTCCACTATGGCCAAGACCAAAGAGCTGTCAAAGGACACCAGAAACAAAATTGTAGACCTGCACCAGGCTGGGAAGACTGAATCTGCAATAGGTAAGCAGCTTGGTTTGAAGAAATCAACTGTGGGAGCAATTATTAGGAAATGGAAGACATACAAGACCACTGATAATCTCCCTCGATCTGGGGCTCCACGCAAGATCTCACCCTGTGGGGTCAAAATGATCACAAGAACGGTGAGCAAAAATCACAGAACCACATGGGGGACCTAGTGAATGACCTGCAGAGAGCTGGGACCAAAGTAACAAAGCCTACCATCAGTAACACACTACGCCGCCAGGGACTCAAATCCTGCAGTGCCAGACGTGTCCCCCTGCTTAAGCCAGTACATGTCCAGGCCCGTCTGAAGTTTGCTAGAGTGCATTTGGATGATCCAGAAGAGGATTGGGAGAATGTCATATGGTCAGATGAAACCAAAATATAACTTTTTGGTAAGAACTCAACTCGTCGTGTTTGGAGGACAAAGAATGCTGAGTTGCATCCAAAGAACACCATACCTACTGTGAAGCATGGGGTTGGAAACATCATGCTTTGGGGCTGTTTTTTCTGCAAAGGGACCAGGACGACTGATCCGTGTAAAGGAAAGAATGAATGGGGCCATGTATCGTGAGATTTTGAGTGAAAACCTCCTTCCATCAGCAAGGGCATTGAAGATGAAACGTGGCTGGGTCTTTCAGCATGACAATGATCCCAAACACACCGCCCGGGCAACGAAGGAGTGGCTTCGTAAGAAGCATTTCAAGGTCCTGGAGTGGCCTAGCCAGTCTCCAGATCTCAACCCCATAGAAAATCTTTGGAGGGAGTTGAAAGTCCATGTTGCCCAGCGACAGCCCCAAAACATCACTGCTCTAGAGGAGATCTGCATGGAGGAATGGGCCAAAATACCAGCAACAGTGTGTGAAAACCTTGTGAAGACTTACAGAAAACGTTTGACCTGTGTCATTGCCAACAAAGGGTATATAACAAAGTATTGAGAAACTTTTGTTATTGACCAAATACTTATTTTCCACCATAATTTGCAAATAAATTCATAAAAAATCCTACAATGTGATTTTCTGGAATTTTTTTCTCATTTTGTCTGTCATAGTTGACGTGTAACTATGATGAAAATGACAGGCCTCTCTCATCTTTTTAAGTGGGAGAACTTGCACAATTGGTGGCTGACTAAATACTTTTTTCCCCCACTGTATGTAGGATCTTACTTTGATCACTATTTTGTTGCTGAGAATTTTCCTGCAAACCAGGAAATGCAAACTTGTAGTGTATTTGAGTTTTAAAAAGGCTTCTAACGTTTGTTATTTCCACTTTGACATTTCAGACTTGATTTGCCCTAACACGTTTTGATCAACCCCTACAAAAATGTCCATTAATTATAATAATTATTCACATTTCCTGTTGCTGCAGGATACTTTTCCTGCTGTAGCAAACTGGCTCAAATTAAGATCCTACATCTGTATCAGTGGAGGCTCCTCAGAGTAGGAAGGGGAGGACCATCCTCCTCAGTGAATTTCATAAAAAGTTGAATTGTAAAATATAAAAAAAGTTATACTTTTTTAAATAAAACGATACTAAATATAATCACATCTCCAAATAAATGATTAAAACACACTATTTTGCAAAGAAGGTCTATAGTAGCCTCAACAGCACTCTGTAGGGTAGCACCATGGTGTAGCCGGAGGACAGCTGGCTTCTGTCCTCCTCTGGGTACATTGACTTCAATACAAAACCTAGGAGGCTCATGGTTCTCACCCCTTTCCATAGACTTACACAGTAATTATGACAACTTCCAGAGGATGTCCTCCAGTCTATCGGAGCTTTTGCAGCATGAACTGACATGTTGTCCACCCAATCAAAGCATCAGAGAATGAATCTAGTACTGAAAGCTAGCTAGCACTGCAGTGTATAAAATGTGGTGAGTAGTTGACTCAAAGATAGAGAAAGACAATAGTTGAACAGTTTTGAACAAATTAATTTATTCAAAAATGAAGGAGAAGCAAGAGAGGGTGTTTCAGTTTCGGTTACTTAGCTAGCAAATGCAGCTAGCTAGTTTAGCCTACTGAAACACCCTGCTCAAACAGAGGGATGCTATGTTAGCTAGCTGGCTATGACTTTCAAACACAACACTGGAACTCTTCCAAGTCAAGGTGTAACTGCTTACTGACTGTACACTGTAACGTTACTGCATGATTGTAGCGGGTTTACATACCTGAATTTGTCCAATAGAAACTCTTGTTTGCAACTGTTGGACCCTATATCAGCTAGATGCAGGCAAGAGTGTGCAGGGTGGTATTGAATATCACTGTCTGTCCATGTGTCACTGTCTGTCACCTCAAATTTGTCTCTCGACCTGTGTTCACCTACGTTGTAAACTTTCATTCATAAGCTAGGTTGTAGCAACCTCATGATAGGTATAGGGAAAATGTGAGTGTCATGTAGTAGCCTAAACCTATCGCTGTTACATTGAGCTGGGTGAATGGAATATGAATGAGAGTCATCCAATATGCTGTAATAGAAATAAGGCCATGCTCATGAAAAAAAATTGTCCTCCCAGTTTTTTTTCTAGCTGTGTTCTATCTATAACGTGAGGTGGGGGACTGGTTGTGATGCAAATGTATTTTCACACCTGCTGTCATGTATGAATAGAGATGGGAGATGGGGTAAAGGGATCCGTGAGTGAAGGGGCGTGGGCGTAGGCGTAGGCGTGGGTGTGTGTGTGTGTGCGTGCATCAGTGTATGGATGGAGCAGCTGGGCCTGCTTGTAACTCATTCTTATTCAGATGGCGAAATTGAGGATCTTGGGATTGTCTGCACCTGCAATCACACATCCATCATCATACGTTGTGAGTCCTGACACGTTTTCTAACCTGGAACTACCAAACATCCCCTGGCTTATGTAGTCGTGTCTCTCCTGTTGTAATTAAACTTTTGATTGGAATAAAGAGAACACTGCAGTACTCCTAATAACAAAGGTAATAAATGCAAGCCTCTAGGTTCTTATTAAAAACATAGACTACAACTAAGAAAAGGAGGGCAAAAAGTTCACAAAACTTTCTAAGCTCCAACACACAGAGAAAAAAATTAACTAGAGAGAGAAAGAGAGAGAGAGGGAGGTAGAGAGAGGTAGAAAGACGACGGGAACAGCTCAGTGTACGTTGCATAGAATTAATCATGTTATTGAATGATGTTGTGGTTTGTGACCTGCAGGCAAGGACAATGTTGATAAATGATTGTAATGCACTATGCCTCAAACTACTGCTTCATTATTCCACCTGTCTGACACATTGTTGCATAATTTATGTTCTGTTGTTGCCGTGGCTCCTAGGGTAAGTAGATGGGAGGAGGAGGAGGGGATGGAGGGAGGAGGGAGGGGGTAGGGAGGAGGTGGAGAAGGGATGAGGGAAGAGAAGGGAGAAGAGGGGAAGGTGAGGAGGGAGAAAGGGTGTGAGGCTCTGACTGACACCTCTGGGGAAGATGTGTACATGGGGTAAACTGTGCTTCTGCATACATTAGTTCTATGTAATCATTAAATTACCAATGATGGCTGTTCCGTTCTCCAGACCCCTGTCGGATGTCCCTATAAGTTTCGGACATGTCAGAAATTCTGGTTGTGTATCTTGTAGTATGAGCAGTGCTACAACACGATTGGGCAAGGACTACTGCCAATAGCCAATAAGCACTCAGCATGTGTGTGACACTCTGGCTCCGGGACTTTTGTATTTGAGCCAGGGTGTATTTTGTTTTGTTGGGTTTTGTTGTGGGGTTTTGTTGTATAGGGTGTATTCGTTTGGTTGTGTTTTGGGTGAGTTATTTGTAGTGTCGTGTGACTCCCAATCGGAGGTAACGAGTGTCAGCTGTCGGCTCGTTATCTCTGATTGGGAGCCATATTTAAACTGTTTGTGTTCTCATGTGGGTTGTGGGTTTTTGTTCCGTTTCGGTCAGTGTACCGTGGACTTCATTGAGTCGTCTTTTGTTTTGTATTACGTGCTTTACTCAAATAAAGTCATGTTTCTTGGACACGCTGCGCCTTGGTCATACTTAGACGACATAGACGACCGTGACAATGTGAGACAAAAACAATGATGGCGAAGAGAAACGCAGGTTGTCACTAGTTACCACAGCCATAAAGTCAAAATTGGCTATATTGTAAAAATTCATGAAAACCTTAATTTAAGGTTAGGGTTAGGCATAATGTTAGCAGTGTGGTTAAGGTTAGAATTAGGTTTAAAATCAGATCTTAAGAAGATCAATTGTAGAAATAGGCGGGTTTAGCCATGATTATGACAGATTGGTGGAGAGAATGCAGCTGCCTTTTCAATATGAAAAGTTTTCACCTCCAATTCCCTGTGTAGAATATAAGTCCATATTGTCCATGTCTGCCCAACCATTTGCAGGTCCATATTCTGCGCCTCCATCTCTTTTTGATGTTTCAGCACATAATAATGTGCACACTTATAAAGCAGCTTGCTGTTTAAACATCAGCATTTATTTCCTAAGTCAACCCAAGAAACACAGGTAACGATCAACTAAGGGAATCATCATGTAATGTTTGCTCCCATATCCTGGGGTTGGGGATGGATGTAATGAAAGATTTGGGACAAGGAAATCGGGAAATGTGAGCACGTCCAAGTTGTTAAGATTTTTGAAGTTGTGTAGTGTACTGTATGCCCAGTTACCCACATAATAAAAGCTACAGGAACACTTAAGGAGATATAAAACATATTTCGTGTTACATCACAGGCGGCCGGTGTCACCTTAGTTGGGGAGGATGGGCTCATGGTAATGGCTGGAACGGAATCAATGGAATGGTATCAGACACATTAAAAAAAACATGGTTTCCATATGTTTGATACCATTGCACTCACTCTATTCCAGCAATTATTATGAGCCGTCCTCCCCTCAGCAGCCTCCTGTGTGTTACATGTTATTCTACCTTGAACCTTATCCTCTCACCCAAATGGGGATGGATAAGAAAGTTCCCTCTGATCATGGCATTACAGTGAACACAGTTGTGACAAGGGAAATCGCCATCAGGAATGATAGACATGAAATGCAATGTTTTTTTCTGACCTTACTAGACAATCCCGTAAATTTGAGGGGTCTCTTATAGCAAAATCTAGGCTCGGATCAGTACATCGGGACTCGTGTAGTTTGAGCGGGTCAAGGACGCACCGATGATGGCTGTTCCGTTCTCCAGACCCCTGTCGGATGTCCCTATAATTTTCGGACATGTCAGAAATGATGGTTGTGCATCTTGTATTATGAGCAGTGCTACGACGTGATTGGGCAAGGACTGCTGCCAATAACCAATGAGCATTCAGCATGTGAGACCAAAACAATGATGGCGAAGAGGAAAGCAACAACACGCACCCTGTGGACCGATGTGATGGAAGAAAGATTGGTGGAGCTGTGGAGAGACCGCGACTGCCTTTTCAATGGGAGAGTTCTTACTTTTTTATGTTAAATGGCATGTTATAGAAGGGTCCAGACACTTTTTTTGTGACTTGGCTTGTTTTTGAGAAACTTACCCTAGCTACGATTAACTTCCTCATTGCTTGTTGTGCAGTAATAGGGCACGCAAAATACATGAACAAAATATTTAAAAAACACCCAAACAGGTCCTTTTATAAACGGACACGCTCTCATGAAATTGTGTCATTCCAAACTACCGCAACATTATATAATCCATTTTGGTCGAGTCAAGCTGTTTCCCCCATGCAGCTGTGCAGGCCAAGCGTGTCCCTATAGTACACAGACACATCTCACGCAGCACAGCTGGTAGAAGAAACGTCTCGAGTCACACAAAGTTGATTATAACGTTGCAGATAAAGTTCGGAATGTGTCGCTTCCTGTGTGAGTTGTCAACCATGATGGAGAAGTCTTGGAGCGGGTAGGTCTTCCCCGGGAGGAAGAGCATCTCCGTCTTGTTGAGGTTGAGCTTGAGGTGGTGGACCGACATCCAAGCTAAGATACAGTGCATTCGGAAAGTATTTGGACCCCTTCACTTTTTTCACATTTAGTTACGTTACAGCCTTATTCTAACATTTATTAAATTACAAAAGTTCCTCATCAATCTACACACAATACCCCATAATGACAAAGCAAAAACAGGTTTTTAGACATTTTTGCAAATGTATAAAAAAAATAAAAATGAAATACCTTATTTAGATAAGTATTCATCCTTAAGATGTTTCTACAACTTGATTGGAGTCCCCCTGTGGTAAATTCAATTGATTGGACATTATTTGGAAAGGCATACACCTGTCTATATAAGGTCCCACAGTTGACAGTGCATGTCAGAGCAAAAACCAAGCCATGAGGTCAAAGGAATTGTCCGTAAAGCTCAGAGACAGGATTATGTCGAGGCACAGATCTGGGGAAGGGTACCAAAAAATGTCTGCAGCATTGAAGGTCCCCAAGAACACAGTGGCCTCCATCTTTCTTAAATAGAAGACGTTTGGAACCACCAAGACTCTTCCTAGAGCTGGCCGCCCGGCCAAACTGAGCAATCGGGAGAGAAGGGCCTTGGTCAGGGAGGTGACCAAGAACTCGATGGTCACTCTGACAGAGCTCCAGAGATCCTCTGTGGAGATGGGAGAACCTCCCAGAAGGACAACCATCTCTGCAGCACTCCACCAATCAGGCCTTTGTGGTACAGTGGCCAGAAGGAGCCAAAAGGCACCTAAAGGACTCTCAGACCATGAGAAACAACATTCTCTGGTCTGATGAAACCAAGATTGAACTCTTTGGCCTGAATGCCAAGCGTCACGTCTGGAGGAAACCAGGCACCGCTCATCACCTAGCCAATACCATCCCTACGATGAAGCATGGTGGTGGCAGCATCATGCTGTGGGGATGTTTTTCAGCGGGAGGGACTGGGAAATTAGTCAGGATCGAGGGAAAGATAAACAGAGAAAAGTACAGAGAGATCCTTGATGAAAACCTGTTCCAGAGCGCTCAGGACCTCAGACTGGGGTGAAGGTTCACCTTCCAACAGGACAATGACCCTAAGCACACAGCCAAGACAACTCTTGAGTGGCTTCGGTACAAGTCTCTGAATGTCCTTGAGTGGCCCAGCCAGAGCCCGGACTTGAACCCGATCGAACATCTCTGAAGAGACCTGAAAATAGCTTTGCAGCAAAGCTTCCCATCCAACGTGACACTACTTGAGAGGATCTGCAGAGAAGAATGGGAGAAACTTCCCAAATACAGGTGTGCTAAGCTCATACCCAAGAAGACTCGAGTCTGTAATCGCTGCCAAAGGAGCTTCAACAAATGACTGAGTAAAGGGTCTGAGCCGCGAGCTGCCCATTGTCACAAGCCTACCAGACGAGCTAAACCACTTCTATGCTCACTTCGAGGGAAGCAACACTGAAGCATGCATGAGAGCACCAGCTGTTCCGGATGACTATGTGATCACGCTCTCCGTAGCCGATGTGAGTAAGACTTTTAAGCAGGTCAACATTCACAAGGATTACCAGGACGTGTACTCCGAGCATGTGCTTTCCAACTGGCAAGTGTCTTCACTGACATTTTCAACATGTCCCTGACTGAGTCTGTAATACCAACATGTTTCAAGCAGACCACCATAGTCGCCGTGCCCAAGGACACTAAGATAACCTGCCTAAATGACTACCGACCCGTAGCACTGACATCTGTAGCCATGAAGTGCTTTGAAAGGCTGGTCATGGCTCACATCAACACCATTATCCCAGAAACCCTAGACCCACTCCAATTTACATACCGCCCCAACAGATCCACAGATGATGCAATCTCTATTGCACTCCACACTGCCCTTTCCCACCTGGACAAGAGGAACACCTACGTGAGAATGCTATTCATTGACTACAGCTCAGCGTTCAACAGCATAGTTCCCTCAAATAAGTATTTGTAAGCCTTGAGACAATTGAGACATGGATTGTGTACGTGTGCCATTCAGTGGGTGAATGGGCAAGACAAAATATTTAAGTGCCTTTGAACGGGGTATGGTAGTATGTGCCAGGCACACCGGTTTGTGTCAAGAACTACAACACTGCTGGGTTTTTCGCGCTCAACAGTTTCCTGTGTGTATCAAGAATGGACCACCTCTCAAAGGACATCCAGCCAACTTGACACAACTTTGAGAAGCAATGGAGTCAACATGACCCAGCATCCCTGTGGAACGCTTTGGACACCTTGTAGAGTCCATGCCCCGATGAATTGAGGCTGTTCTGAGGGCAAAAGGGGGGGTGCAACTCAATATTAGGAAGGTGTTGGTATACCCATTGTACAGTATGTAGCCTAATGGGGAATTGATAGACACTAACAATCAAAGGGCAAACAATTCACACAATGAAGTTATGAAACAATAAATGCACACCAATTGGTGGAGAGATTGCATTCTGGAGAGAGACGTGTCTTGTGCATCTTAGCCACACTCCCCTTCTTTTTGAACTGTGCCATCTCTGCTGCCTCCGCAACGGATTAGTCCACTGAGACAGGCGCAAATCAGAGAGGTGTCTTGTGTGCCATAAAAAATATATATATATATTTGCGACTGCTCGACTAAAACAATCTTGGTTGACCAACAGCCTATCGACCAAACAATCGACCAGTCGACTAACACGCACACACACACACACACACACACACACACACACACACACACACACACACACACACACACACACACAGAGCCTGGATGTTTTACAGAAGCAGAGCCATATATTTATGGTTCTGTACCAAAGTATTTGTGTATTCTTTGGTTCTATGTTTGATGAAGTGTGTGTGTATTATTAATTGATTTGATTTGCTGGAGATAAGCTGGGTCAACTCTGTCTGGCTGTCATCTGCAGATCTGCTACTGTATAGCTTTCTCCTCATCTGATGAACATTTAAGTAACCATTGTTTATCAAATTGCGTGCAGACATTCTTTCTTCACATTACAAATTATCACGCCTCATAAAACTATGGTACTGACTGTAGGATCTCACAAAATATTTTATATATCCTCAAGGATGTCTGGGTTTCTTTCCGCCATGGCTCCAACATTATGTTATGAAAATTCACAAATCAGAAATATCCGCCATCGCTGGTGTATATGCTAATGAGTTAGCAGTAGTCAGAGCAGAACTGTAGTGATTGTGTGAAGACTTGTGTCTGAAAATCCTAGTAAATAATGTGATTCTGTTTCATGTTGCCAAGTAACATGACATGAATGTTTTCTAATAAGGCTTTTTCTACACATATGGCGTTTTCTACTCGAGCTGCAAAGGCCTCTTCCAATAAGCCAAGGCTCCTCCTGTCAAGAGATGCTCCATAAGTCTAGGAGCTCTGTAGCCTCTGCGGAGTCCCCAACAACCGGATGTTCCGGTTTTCAGGGGAAATGGAAAGAGCCTGTGATGCAACTTCCGCTTTTGGACATTAACAATGCGACACCATCTTAACTCCTCCTCCACATTTACTGGATTGGTTGAACAATGCAGAAGAGAACCTCCCTAGACAGTTTTTTTCTTCTTCTCGTCAAGACCAGTATGTAGGGGATCTAGTTTCAGGCATTTATTTTACGCCTGCTACGTTAGGTTAGGAGCTGTGGAACAGTAGTGGAATGGCTTGGCTAATTACCTCTTTAGATGAAGTGAGGTTGGTGGGGGATGTTACATGGCTGACATGACGTCTACTGAGTAAGCCCACAGCTCTTTGTTTTCTAACTACAAGGCTTTGGGATGGCAAGGTCTATTCCCAATTAGGTAGGATAACTTGGCTTGTATTATTAGACAAGGGTAACCTAAGTGGTAGATGATGAAAATTGTGACCGTCAAAGATGCCTTGATTCAGACGAGGGAATGAGTATCTGCTCTTCCCTCTAAACTGTCTTCCATTTGTGTGTGTGTGTGTGTGTGTGTGTGTGTGTGTGTGATCGTTCGTGCGTGTGAGGTGTGTCTGTGTTTTATAAAAATATTTGGGGGGTGTAAGTGAATGTTTTATGTTTTGGTAATTTAACACTCCGACCCCTTTTTAAGCATTCCAACTTTATTGAACAATCCTATTTTGTGCTTGTTTACATAAAGGGAGCGTAATTCTATGTTCAAAGCTATTTAAATCTGGTTCGAGAGGTGATCCGTGAGGATGTTTCCATTCTCTCTCTTTCTACCATCTCCCTCATACATTTGAAATTCAAATAGGCTTCATGTCCATGTCATGGGTGATCTAATGTTGCTAAGGCATTATGTAAAAGGATGGTCATTTTTAAAAGCTATTACTTGATGTCTCTCTCTCTAAGTCTCTCTCGATACCCAAGTGGTCTATTCCTATATGAAAATGTGGTGTTACTGCATTTGGACATCCAGAGGCTTACTGAGAGCCTATAAAGTTTTCCTCTGCTCTTTGAGAGAGGGTTGTCAGCTCAGACATGATCCCACTGGATGTCTTCTCACAGTTACCTCTTAGGAGGAAGGCCAGGGTAGAGCCAAATGGCAAGGGAAAGAGAGAGAAAGAGAGCGAGAGAGTGAGAGAGAGAGAGAATGTCAGTGGCTTATAGAGAACTCCTCAATTTGTTCCAATCTCTGTCATTGTTTTACTGTATGGTGATTAGTAAACAACTCTCATAAAACCTCCATCTGCATTGATTCATACACATCACAGAGAAATGGTGCACATTTGTGAGGCATTGAGCAGAATATGGATTTTATGGATGTGAATAGATTCTATGGATGTAAGTTGTCGTGCAGTTAAAGATCAAGGCAGCATATTTCTGTCTGGAAACCTCCGATTTTATGCTTTATGCTTGATTTCTTTCATGCCTTGAATTTGATATTGAAACTGCTCTTGGAGTGTAAACATCAGCAATGGATGTTTGTTAACCAGTGTTTTCTTCAAAAGAAAGCTTGGTCTTACATTGACATGGGATCTGATGGGTATCCATTATATAAAAATGTAAGGGATGGTTCGAAATTTACAGAACGGTTACCTGGATGAAAATGAGGAAGGGTCATGCTTTTTCAATTTCAGTCAAGGGGAGGGTTTAGTATTTTTTAAATCTAGTCCAGGGGAGTGTCATGTAATTTGAAATTGATGTAATTTCAATATTTCTCAGTGTTTTAGAATCAGTTGCTTAGTAGGCTATATAACGATGTGTGCCCGATGCCGCCCCTCTGCTCTGATTCTACTCTGGGCGCACAATAGTTTACAGTGCCTTGCAAAAGTATTCTTCCCCCTTGGTGTTTTTCCTATTTTGTTGCATTACAACCAGTAATTTAAATGGATTTGTATTTAGATTTCATGTAATGGACATACACAAAATAGTCTAAATTGGTTGAAGTGAAATTAAAAAAATAACTTGTTAAAAAAAATCTAAAAAATGAATAATGGAAAAGTGTTGCGGGCATATGTATTCACCGCCTTTGCTATGAAGCCCCTAAATAAGATCTGGTGCAACCAATTACCTTCAGAAGTCACATAATTAGTTAAATAAAGTCCACCTGTGTGCAATCTAAGTGTCACATGATCTCAGTATATACAGTGGGGGAAAAGTATTTAGTCAGCCACCAATTGTGCAAGTTCTCCCACTTAAAAAGATGAGAGAGGCCTGTAATTTTCATCATAGGTACACGTCAACTATGACAGACAAAATGTGAAAGAAAAATCCAGAAAATCACATTGTAGGATTTTTTATGAATTAATTTGCAAATTATGGTGGAAAATAAGTATTTGGTCACCTACAAACAAGCAAGATTTCTGGCTCTCACAGACCTGTAACTTCTTCTTTAAGAGGCTCCTCTGTCCTCCACTCGTTACCTGTATTAATGGCACCTGTTTGAACTTGTTATCAGTATAAAAGACACCTGTCCACAACCTCAAACAGTCACACTCCAAACCCCACTATGGCCAAGACCAAAGAGCTGTCAAAGGACACCAGAAACAAAATTGTAGACCTGCACCAGGCTGGGAAGACTGAATCTGCAATAGGTAAGCAGCTTGGTTTGAAGAAATCAACTGTGGGAGCAATTATTAGGAAATGGAAGACATACAAGACCACTGATAATCTCCCTCGATCTGGGGCTCCACGCAAGATCTCACCCGTGGGGTCAAAATTATCACAAGAACGGCGAGCAAAAATCCCAGAACCACACGGGGGGACCTAGTGAATGACCTGCAGAGAGCTGGGACCAAAGTAACAAAGCCTACCATCAGTAACACACTACGCCGCCAGTGACTCAAATCCTGCAGTGCCAGACGTGTCCCCCTGCTTAAGCCAGTACATGTCCAGGCCCGTCTGAAGTTTGCTAGAGTGCATTTGGATGATCCAGAAGAGGATTGGGAGAATGTCATATGGTCAGATGAAACCAAAATAGAACTTTTTGGTAAAAACTCAACTCGTCGTGTTTGGAGGACAAAGAATGCTGAGTTGCATCCAAAGAACACCATACCTACTGTGAAGCATGGGGGGTGGAAACATCATGCTTTGGGGCTGTTTTTCAGCAAAGGGACCAGGACGACTGATCTGTGTAAAGGAAAGAATGAATGGGGCCATGTATCGTGAGATTTTGAGTGAAAACCTCCTTCCATCAGCAAGGGCATTGAAGATGAAACGTGGCTGGGTCTTTCAGCATGACAATGATCCCAAACACACCGCCCGGGCAACGAAGGAGTGGCTTCGTAAGAAGCATTTCAAGGTCCTGGAGTGGCCTAGCCAGTCTCCAGATCTCAACCCCATAGAAAATCTTTGGAGGGAGTCGAAAGTCCGTGTTGCCCAGTGACAGCCCCAAAACATCACTGCTCTAGAGGAGATCTGCATGGAGGAATGGGCCAAAATACCAGCAACAGTGTGTGAAAACCTTGTGAAGACTTACAGAAAACGTTTGACCTGTGTCATTGCCAACAAAGGGTATAAAACAAAGTATTGAGAAACTTTTGTTATTGACCAAATACTTATTTTCCACCATAATTTGCAAATACATTCATGAAAAATCCTACAATGTGATTTTCTGGAAAATAAATTATAATTTTGTCTGTCATAGTTGACGTGTACCTATGATGAAAATTACAGGCCTCTCTCATCTTTTTAAGTGGGAGAACATGCACAATTGGTGGCTGACTAAATACTTTTTTCCCCCACTGTATACACCTGTTCTGAAAGGCCCCAGAGGCTGCAACACCACTAAGCAAGGGGCACCACCAAGCAAGCGACACCATGAAGACCAAGGAGCTCTCCAAACAGGCCAGGGACAAAGTTGTGGAGAAGTACTGATCAGGGTTGGGTTATAAAAAATATCAGAAACTTTGAACATCCCACGGAGCACCATTAAATCCCTTATAAAAAAAATGGAAAAATATGGCACCACAACAAACCTGCCAAGAGAGGGCCGCCCACCAAAACTCACGGACCAGGCAAGGAGGGCATTAATCAGAGAGGCAACAAAGAGACCAAAGATAACCCTGACGGAGCTGCAAAGCTCCACAGCGGAGATTGGAGTATCTGTCCATATGACCACTTTAAGACGTACACTCCACAGAGCTGGGCTTTACGGAAGAGTGGTCAGAAAAAAGACATTGCTTAAAGAAAAAAATAAGCAAACACGTTTGGTGTTCGCCAAAAGGCATGTGGGAGACTCCCCAAACATATGGAAGAAGGTACTCTGGTCAGATGAGACTAAAATTGAGCTTTTTGGCCATCAAGGAAAACGCTATGTCTGGTGCAAACCCAACACCTCTCATCACCCTGAGAACACCATCCCCACAGTGAAGCTCATGTTGTGGGGATGTTTTTCATCGGCAGAGACTGGGATACTGGTCAGAATTGAAGGAATGATGGATCACGCTAAATACAGGGAAATTCTTGAGGGAAACCTGTTTCAGTCTTCCAGAGATTTGAGACTGGGAAGGAGGTTCACCTTCCAGCAGGACAATGACCCTAAGCATACTGCTAAAGCAACACGCGAGTGGTTTAAGGGGAAACATTTAAATGTCTTGGAATGGCCTAGTCAAAGCCCAGACCTCAATCCAATTGAGAATCTGTGGTATGACTTAAATATTGCTGTACACCAGCGGAACCCATCCAACTTGAAAGAGCTGGAGCAGTTTTGCCTTGAAGAATGGGCAAAGATCCCAGTGGCTAGATGTGCCAAGCTTATAAAGACTTATAGAGACTTGCAGCTGTAATTGCCGCAAAAGGTGGCTCTACAAAGTATTGACTTTGGGGGGGTGAATAGTTATGCATGCTTAAGCTTTGTTTTTTTGTCTTATTTCTTGTTTGTTACACATAAAAAACATATTTTTCATCTTCAAAGTGGTAGGCATGTTGTGTAAATCAACTGATACAACCCCCCCCAAAAATCAATTTTAATTCCTGGTTGTAAGGCAACAAAATAGGAAAAATGCCAAGGGGGGTGAATACTTTCGCAGTCTATGGTCTCAATCAAATGATCCATAGCCTATAGTCTATAGGCTACGAAGTGCATGCTCGGAGAATCACAGAGCAAAGTTATATTTCTAGTAGATTATTTTTTTTAACAATATGTTTCTTGCCCATCAAGAGTTATTGACCTCACAATAAGCCAGATTCGTGTAACTTCCATTGTGGTGCTGAAACTTGAAGCAGCAGCCGAGGCACAATTAATAGGAAATGGACAGCTCATGGTGCTGAAAGTAGGACATTCGAGTAGGCATAATTCATTTAAACCGTCTTCATTTAAATTTAACAACAAGAGGGCTTTGTGTTGGAGCCTATTTATTCCCATTTAAGAAATACGAGGTAGGCCTACCTGTTTGACAGACTAAATTAGGCTATAGACTGCTACATCCATAGATTTGTCGGTCAATTCCTCCACCCACCATGCACTCTTTAAATAGCCTGCCTCCATGTCATTGAAGGGCTGTTAAGTTAAAACCAAGACTCCAATTGAGGGGGTATGAGAGGGTATGCGATAGGCCTACCTTCTATTAAAGAAAATGACAAAAAGCACAGGCCTACCCCTTGTCAGCTTAGGATTTTGAATAAAATAAAAAGGATTTGATTATATAAAGTGATCTATAACAGCACTTTGGTTCACAATGCTTTATGCTAGAAACAAGCTGTAAAATAGCCTACCAGGGAAAGACGTGACTCCGATGCATATGGGGATATCATTGTTTAGTTTCTTTGACATTCAGAGGCTGAGCTACAACTTTCTTTAGCCAAGGAGACAAAAAATTGACTTTGCTTGGGAAGTAATCTAATTCTCTCACTATCAATTGATTAAGCTATTCACTTTCTGTACAATAGAAGATGTTTAAAGCCAGACAGCTTTTGGGGAAACACTTGTGACCTTCTCTCATTGGGTTAAGCAACGGAAGAAGAGTAGCCAGCAGTTAAAGCTTACATTTTTCTGTTGGCCTAACTTTTCTGTGGGAAGGTAAGCCTAACTTTTGAAAGTACCATGCTCAGATTCCTAATGATGTCCCAGATTAAATGATTTGCAAACTGGGACAGTTTCGACACACTGATTTGGCATTAGAGAAATATGATAAGATGAACACAAAGGCTTATCTCTCTGACCATTCTTAGCCTGTAATTTCGGTTATTTGTGTGGTATTAAAAAAGTATGTAAAATGACATGAAATGTTTATAAAAGGCAATTTTCTCTTGGACCGGCAAACACGATGATAGATTCATGCAATGCTTTTACTAAAAATATGATCTTTCTACCCCTACTCTTGTGCACGGTGGTCTGCGAACCGACAACCTTCTGGCCCGCAGCCCTGTGCGCTATCAAAATTACTGCGTTGCCATGTAATGCAGTCAGGACAAAGAATAGTATCTAAAACTGCATATATAAGGCTCTGGTCTGTCCAAGAAGTGAAGGTAAATGGTAGGCATGTATTCCGCTATCAACTTGATGTTTTAATTATTATTTTGGGTATAAGGGAGGGTCACTTTTTTTTTTCAAGCGTTCAGGGAGGGTTTAGATAAAATATATTTTGCTGAAGGGAGGTCAAAGTTTCTCCATGTAACCCTTATTATAAATAACGTTCACTCCCTAAATGATAGATGAGGAGAGTTGTGAATAAATGGGATGTTGCAGGGCATAAGCATGAGGCTGATGTTTGCTGATGTTATGAAAACAGAGGCGAAGAGGAGAATCACCCCAGAAAAAAGAGAGAGAGAGATGGTGAGAATAGATGGAGAGTTGTATTGTTGTTATTGCTTTAGTGTGCATGGAGCCTGGAGTTAATGATTAGAGGGAAAGGAGAGGTAGACTTTTGTTGTAGACAGAAAGACAGACAGACGGACTAGCTGTTGGGGTATTCTGCTGATTTCAATAATTGCAGAGAGGATTTTGTGCTGGATGACAGATGGCATGCTGTCCAAATGTAAAAATATTTATAACAGAACAGAGGAAAAATATCACTAGTTAATATCACTCTGGCTGTCAGAGTTCAGGCTGAAGTGTCATGTTGGATCAAACAGGGAGTTGTTGTTGTGTGTTGATGCTGAAAACCCCGTAATAAGGGCAGAGGGTAAAGAGTTTTGTCAGATTTTTTCTTTTTTTCTTTTTTTTCTTAGGGGGTAGATCAGCTTTAGTATTGCAGATAAATTCTAACTTCCATCAATGTAATTGTCTGCATCATTTCCAATCCACCATATGTTCGTTTTTTTCTTGCAAATATATATATATATATATATATACATATATATATACAGTGGGGAGAACAAGTATTTGATACACTGCCGATTTTGCAGGTTAACCTTCTTACAAAGCATGTAGAGGTCTGTAATGTTTTATCATAGGTACACTTCAACTGTGAGAGACAGAATCTAAAACAAAAATCCAGAAAATCACATTGTATGATTTTTAAGTAATGAATTTGCATTTTATTGCATGACATAAGTATTTGATACATCAGAAAAGCAGAACTTAATATTTGGTACAGAAACCTTTGTTTGCAATTACAGAGATCATACGTTTCCTGTAGGTCTTGACCAGGTTTGCACAAACTGCAGCAGGGATTTTGGCCCACTCCTCCATACATACCTTCTCCAGATCCTTCAGGTTTCGGGGCTGTCGCTGGGCAATACGGACTTTCAGCTCCCTCCAAAGATTTTCTATTGGGTTCAGGTCTGGAGACTGGCTAGGCCACTCCTGGACCTTGAGATGCTTCTTTCGGAGCCACTCCTTAGTTGCCCTGGCTGTGTGTTTCGGGTAGTTGTCATGCTGGAAGACCCAGCCACGACCCATCTTCAATGCTCTTACTGAGGGTAGGAGGTTGTTGGCCAAGATCTCGCGATACATGGCCCCATCCATCCTCCCCTCAATACGGTGCAGTCGTCCTGTCCCCTTTGCAGAAAAGCATCCCCAAAGAATGATGTTTCCACCCCCATGCTTCACGGTTGGGATGGTGTTCTTGGGGTTGTACTCATCCTTCTTCTTCCTCCAAACACGGCGAGTGGAGTTTAGACCAAAAAGCTCTATTTCTGTCTCATCAGACCACATGACCTTCTCCCATTCCTCCTCTGGTTCATCCAGATGGTCATTGGCAAACTTCAGACGGGCCTGGACATGCGCTGGCTTGAGCAGGGGGACCTTGCGTGGGCTGCAGGATTTTAATCCATGACGGCGTAGTGTGTTACTAATGGTTTTCTTTGAGACTGTGGTCCAAGCTCTATTCAGGTCATTGACCAGGTCCTGCCGTGTAGTTCTGGGCTGATCCCTCACCTTCCTCATGATCATTGATGCCCCACGAGGTGAGATCTTGCATGGAGCCCCAGACCGAGGGTGATTGACCGTCATCTTGAACTTCTTCCATTTTCTAATAATTGTGCCAACAGTTGTTGCCTTCTCACCAAGCTGCTTGCCTATTGTCCTGTAGCCCATCCCAGCCTTGTGTAGGTCTACAATTTTATCCCTGATGTCTTTACACAGCTCTCTGGTCTTGGTCATTGTGGAGAGGTTGGAGTCTGTTTGATTGAGTGTGTGGACAGGTGTCTTTTATACAGGTAACGAGTTCAAACAGGTGCAGTTAATACAGGTAATGAGTGGAGAACAGGAGGGCTTCTTAAAGAAAAACTAACAGGTCTGTGAGAGCCGGAATTCTTACTGGTTGGTAGGTGATCAAATACTTATGTCATGCAATAAAATGCAAATTAATTACTTAAAAATCATACAATGTGATTTTCTGGATTTTTGTTTTAGATTCCGTCTCTCACAGTTGAAGTGTACCTATGATAAAAATTACAGACCTCTACATGCTTTGTAAGTAGGAAAACCTGCAAAATCGGCAGTGTATCAAATAATTGTTCTCCCCACTGTATATATATACATATATTTATAATAATAATAATAATATAATATGCCATTTAGCAGACGCTTTTATCCAAAGCGACTTACAGTCACGCGTCCATACATTATATATTTTTTTGTGTATGGGTGGTCCCGGGGATCGAACCCACTACCTTGGCGTTATAAGCACCGTGCTCTACCAGCTGAGCTACAGAGGACCACATACGTATACATACGTATACATACATACAAATACATATACACACATACATACATATAAATACATAATACATATCCTTTAAAAAAATATATTTGCCTTTATTACTTTCCAACCCCACCACCCCTTACCCTAATTGGAGTAAACTAGTGAACAACAATGCTTAGGCCTCTACTTCCAGCTTATACATACTATATACATTTTATGGACCAGATGGTTGTTGGTTTAATCCCAGGTAACTCGTTGGCCCCTCCAGAAAAACACTTAAAGGACATGATTTACAGAACCAGGCCTTTGATGTCACAACAACTCCCTGTTTGATCCAACACGACACTTCAGCCTGAACTCTGACAGCCAGAGTGATATTAGCTAGTGATAATTTCCCTTTGTTCTTTCATAAATATTTAAACATTTGGATAACATGCCATCTGTATACAGCTAGTCCGTCTGTCTATCTTTCTGTCTACAACAAAAGTCTACCTCTCCTTTCCTTTACTTCTAATCATTATCTCCAGGCTCCGCTTTTATCTCAATATCATATCATTTCTGGGTAACAATTAAGTACCTTACTGTGATTGTTTTCATTTAAAATGGTAAAAAGGGAACAAAAATAGCTTCTTAGCAAAGAGCAATTTCTCAAGACAGAATTTTGCTAAGACTGTCTGGGAGTGGTCTGAGTGGGGAGGGGAAAACTGAAATTGACCTGTTATTGGCAGAGAGGTTTGGAACTCTCTTTCTTAATGGCCTATTAACTAAGTTACTGCCTGGTGATGTCACCAGGCAGGCCAAAGCTCCATCCCACTAAAACTTTCAGGCTGTCTTTTCAAACAGCTCTAACACTAAAATATAATTATCATAAGTTTCATATTTTCACAGTATTATTCCACCTCAAAGTGTGGTAATATATATATATATATATATATATATATATAAAACACAGGAAAATCTAGTTTTTGACTGCACTGGGCCTTTAACCTGGATTTCTGTTGGACAACACCTGTACATTAAATTATTTTGTAGTACTATCATCCATGGTTTTCGGTTACACCAATAATATTATGCATTACAGTAACATAGCCATTGCTATTCTACAAGTATTTATTGAGGTGTGTAGACGGAGACTATGTGATTGAACACAGCTCCAGTCCTATCCATATGTGTAGTATGTAATCCCATCCTGTTGTTTCGCTAGTGGTAGACATGATTGACAGAACCAGGCCTTTGATATCACAGCTGAGTCACGCTGTAGCAAGTGACAGAGACACAGCAAGGTCTGTTGAAACATATAACCTCAGGATCCAACACACACAGGCAGGCTGGCGCACACACATGCATAAAACACACATGCACGCACACACACACACACACACACACACACACACACACACACACACACACACACACACACACACACACACACACACATACACTTAAACTCACACAAACAAACACCCTTACACACACGTCTGTCTGGAAGCTGAGAGGCCTGTGATGATGGTGCAGAACAGAATGGACTGCAATGTGAATGAGTGGCCTCTTCTGTGAAGTGTTAAAGTCAGTATGGTCCCTGGGGAGGTGAATGACTGAGTGTGTATCTGTCCCCCTGTCTCTCTGGTCCTCTGTTACCCCATTAACCTGTCCACCATCATGTCCTGCCACCCTGTCCCTTTTTTCCCCTGCTTGGTGGGGTAGTCCCCAGTCCATAGCAGCCCCAGGCAGGGGCCTGGATGATGTAGTGTCAGAGCAGCTGACAGGGGCCAACCCTGCCTTCATCCCCTCCCCTCCTCTCTCCTCAGGTCCCCTGGCTCCAACCCTGGCCCCCACCCTGCATCCCTTTCCCTTCACCCCTCCTCTCCCCAGCCCAGCCTGCTGAGTTACAGAAGAGCAGGGGCTGATGGGAGCTGACAGGCTGCCTCTGGACATCCTCATGTCATGACGCTCAGACTAGAGAGACCTCACTCCACCAATCAGGAGATCAGGAATCAACCATGACACACATGGAAGCATGCACATGTAGCCTATGCATGAATGTAAGCGTGCCCACGTAAGCGTGCCTGTAAGTGCACACTCACACACACACACACACACACACAAAACACACACAAGTTTTGTTCCTCTACCCTCATGGGGACCAACAATTAATTTCCATTCAAAATTATATTTTCCCTAACCCTAAACCTAACCACTAACCCCTTTCCCTTACCCTAACCCTAATTCTAACCTTATCCTAATTCTAACCCTAAACCTAACCCCTAAGCTTAAAATAGCCTTTGTCCTCATGTACACAGATGCAATCATTGTGATCTCCAGTGGTTAGTGTGGTAGGGGGATGTTGTTTGTTGTATAACAGGGCGGTGGGCTGGGTAACTGCAGTGGGTCTCAGACAGGTCACATGACCCGGCTGCCCTCCCATCTCCACCAGGCGTGTCAATTCCGCTCTCTCATCAGCCACGGGAACAAGACGGAGGGAACTGCATCATACTAATTGCCTCTGTATGAACCACTCTGAAACGTAGTGGTCAAAAGTAGTGCACTATAGGGAATAGGGTGCCGTTTGGGACACAGCCAAAGACGGCTTCTGTATGACAGACTCTTAAACAGGCACAGAGAAAGAGAGGATGGAGGAAAGGAAACGGATGGAGGAAAGGAAGCAAGGGAGGTGTGGAGCAGAGTGGAATGTAAGAGAGTGCAGTGTGTTATTAGGTTTGACATGTTGATTCTCTGTGCTACCTCTGTAGTGGCAGGGCCCAGCGGTGAGCCTGAAGCACACTGAGAGAGAGAGAGACAGATTCACTCTGAGACAGACTGCAGGGCTGGACAGGGATACACGGAAGAGGAAGTTAGTCTCACACCATGCCCTTTACATCCACACACTCCTTAGGGGGTGATCCAAAATGATCCACTGAAGAAAGGGTTTCGAGGCGTAAGGATTGCCAGGTGTAAAGGTGTTGTTATGAAGTGATAAAGAGCTACTCTCCTTTAAATCACATCCTCCTCTTTCTGGAAGATAAAAACATATTTCTGGTGGCATAGATTCAGATCATCACTCTCGCTCTCTCAACAAGGACTTTTTCTTAATGATCTGAAAGCTTAAGTGGCCTGTCATTGACATTACATTTGGCATCATTTGAATGTCTTTTAATGGTGCGATGAATGTCGCCAAAGTTTTCGAATAACTTAAGTCATTATTCACCACTAATGTCCTGCTTCATTATATGTCATTTAAATCATTTTAAAGTTGTCAAAGTGACTGTTTTGACCTCGGACACTCTAAACTCCACTCTTTCTCAGGTGACGTCAGAATACAAAATAGGGAGGTCATTTAGTGTTACGTGTCTCTGCTGCTGTCATAATGATGAGAAGGAATCTAATGAAATCTGTCTGACCCCTGAGCTGGAGAGAAACTCCAGGACATTCGTTTTCTTTCTTTACTTCCGACTGTGAATCAGACACAGTCGCCTGAGAGGATCGACTATGCTGAAGTTCAGTTCTTCCATGACGGTAGTTTGTGTGTGTGTATGATCAAAGTCCTATGTCAACATTTTGAAAGCGATGTATCTTTACATTTTAGTCATTTAGCAGACGCTCTTATCCAGAGCGACTTACAGTTAGTGAGTGCATATATTTTTCATACTGGCCCCCCGTGGGAAACGAACCCACAACCATGGCGTTGCAAGAACCATGCTCTACCAACTTGAGCTACAGGAAACTAGTATCTTTGATGCATCTTTGAACATGAAACATTTTAAGTGAATCTACCCAGGTGTGGACAAACACATAGGGCCCGCTGACACCCCATAAACATGACAGACTGACTGGACCACTGTAAACTCACATGAGATTCAAATTCCATAAAACCATAGAGGTGAGGTGTGTGTGTTTCTGTGTGTGTGTGTTTGTGTGTGTGTGTCTTCTGGACTGTTGTAAGTACCTCATGTCCTGTCTGCTCCTGTAAGCACCCCTCCCACGTCCCCTAGTCGAGTGCTCTCCAGCTGAGCCTTCAGCACTAATTTATATAATTGTCAAAACCACTTGTGAGGTATTTGTGAGAAGCATGGAGAAAATGGAACTCCGTCTGCTGCCTTTATAGGAGTATTGATCAAAGCCTGTGAACGATTTAGAGCTACTGAAGGAGATGTACCAGTGCTTTTCTCCATTATCTGAAGTGCTTACTGATGAGAGGTTTTGTACTAATAAGACATAAAGCTTTTAGCCACACACACACACTCTCACACACATTTACATTTAAATTATAGTCATGTAGAAGACACTCTTATCCAGAGCTAAGTGGGACAACCACATATTTCAGTCATACTAAGGACATTTTTCCTCAATAAAGTAGCTATCAGCAAAGGAAGAGCTAGTAAGGGGAAAGAAAAGTCAAGTGCGATTGCTAGTTCATGGAGGAGGGGGAGGGGGTACAAGGGGTGCTGTGGGATTATTTAGGATACTCTTTGAAGAGTTAGGATTTTCAGATGTTTTCTGAAGATGGGTAGGGACTCTGCTTTCCCAGTTTCACAGGGAAGCTGGTTCCACCATTGGGGTGCCAGGACAGAGAAGAGATTTGACTGGGGGGATGGGAGGGCCAAGAGACCAGAGGTGGCAGAACAGAGTACTCAGGTTGGGGTGTAGGGTTTTAGCATAGCCTGAAGGTAGGGAGGGGCAGTTCCTCTTGCTGCTCCGTAGGCAAGTACCATGGCCTTTTAGTGGATGCAAGCTTCAACTGGAAGCCAGTGGAGTGTGTGGAGGAGCGGTGTGACATGGTAAAACTTATGACAGTTGAACACCAGGTGGGCTGCAGCGTTTTGGATAAATTGCAGGGGTTTGATGGCACAAGCGGGGAGCCCAGCCAACAGCGAGTTGCAGTAGTCCAGACGGGAGATGACAAGTGCCTGGATTAGGACCTGCGCAGCTTCCTGTGTGAGGAAGGGTCGTGCTCTATGGATGTTGTAGAGCATAAACCTGCAGGAGCGAGTCACTGCTTTGATGTTTGCAGAGAACGACAGGGAGGGGCACACCATGGAATTGTCAACTGTGACTGAGAGGTCTTGTAGCGGGCAGGCCTTCCCCAAGAGGAAGAGCAGCTCTGTTTTGTCGAGATTGAGCTTGAGGTGGTGGGCCAACATCCAAGCTGAGATATCTGTCAGACACGGAGATGCGTGTTGCCACCTGGGTGTCTGTAGTTGAGTATCATTCGCATAGCAATGATAGGAGAGACCATATGAGGATATGACAGGGCCGAGTGACGGTGTAGAGAGAAGAGGAGAGGGCCTAGAACTGAGCCTTGGGGAATAGTGGTTAGAGTACGTGGTGCAGACACAGATCCTCTCCACGTCACCTGGTAGGAGCGGCCTGCTAGGTAGCAAAGATTGCGACGGCGCATGACTATCTGCGTAGGGGCTAAGTGGGTAGGGTTGGAGGAGAGGGAGACAGAAAAGGAAACAAAGCAGTGATCAGAGACCTGGAGGGACGAACAGCCTCTAGTAAAGTTGAGGTCAAGCGTATTGCCTGCCTTCTGAGTGTGAGGGGACTGGGAAAAGGTGAGGTCAAAAGAGGCAAGGAGGGGAAATAAATTAATTGAAGGAAGACGTCGGGAGGTTGAAGTCGCCCAATACGAAGAGCGGTGATCCATCGTCAGGAAATGAGCTTATCAAGGTGTCAAGCTCATTGAAGAACTCTCTAAGGACACCTGGTGTGGGCGATAGATGAAAACAATGTTAAGCTTGAGTGGACAAGTGACAGTGACAGCATGGAATTTAAATGAGGAGATGGACAGGTGAGTGAGGGAGAAAAGAGAAAATCTCCAAACACACACACACAAATTAAAACACATTCTTGCAGACAGTAATGTTAACAGCCCACCCACATACATAACCAGATGCATGTCCACAGAGTTGAATAATCACCTGTCACTACCATTCCTCTCCCCTCCCTTCAAACCAGGCTGGCTTTTGTAATCAGAAATGACAGCTGACACATTTTAAACATAGAGCGTAGCGTTGCTGTGTGGGCCTTTTGTCATTCTACGTCTCCCCTTCTACAAATCCTGCTGGGTAACATGTGGTGCACGGGAGAATTCTGCATCATCAACCCGCCTTCGGGAACAGCTCTCCACTGTGACAACACAATTAGAAATCAACAAGAACTGTATCAGCTGCATGTAAGCCATAGTTGTCATTGTTATGTCACTATCTCACTATAGGTCCTGAATGGCCTTCAGTGATAGGCCCAGCTTTCACTATCAATCAATTTCAATCAATTTTATTTTATATAGCCCTTCTTACATCAGCTAATATCTCGAAGTGCTGTACAGAAACCCAGCCTAAAACCCCAAACAGCTAGTAATGCAGGTGTAGAAGCACGGTGGCTAGGAAAAACTCCCTAGAAAGGCAAAACCTAGGAAGAAACCTAGAGAGGAACCAGGCTATGAGGGGTGGCCAGTCCTCTTCTGGCTGTGCCGGGTGGAGATTATAACAGAACCATGCCAAGATGTTCAAAAATGTTCATAAGTGACAAGCATGGTCAAATAATAATCAGGAATAAATCTCAGTTGGCTTTTCATAGCCGATCATTAGAGTTTAAAACAGCAGGTCTGGGACAGGTAGGGGTTCCATAACCGCAGGCAGAACAGTTTAAACTGGAATAGCAGCAAGGCCAGGCGGACTGGGGACAGCAAGGAGTCACCACGGCCGGTAGTCCCGACGTATGGTCCTAGGGCTCAGGTTTCTCAGTTGGCTTTTCATAGCCGATCATTTAGAGTTGAAAACAGCAGGTCTGGGACAGGTAGGGGTTTCGTAGCCGCAGGCAGAACAGTTGAAACTGGAATAGCAGCAAGGCCAGGCGGACTGGGGACAGCAAGGTGTCATCATGCCCGGTAGTCCTGACGTATGGTCCTAGGGCTCAGGTTCTCAGAGAGAAAGAGAGAACGAGAGAATTAGAGAGAGCATACTTAAATTCACACAGGACACTGGATAAGACAGGAGAAGTACTCCAGGTATAACCAACTAACCCCAGCCCCCGACACATAAACTACTGCAGCATAAATACTGGAGGCTGAGACAGGAGCGGTCCGGAGACACTGTGGCCCCATCCGAAGAAACCCCGGACAGGGCCAAACAGGAAGGATATAACCCCACCCACTCCGCCAAAGCACAGCCCCCGCACCACTAGAGGGATATCCCCAACCACCAACTTACAATCCTGAGACAAGGCCGAGTATAGCCCACAGAGGTCTCCACCACAGCACAAACCAAGGGGGGCGCCAACCCAGACAGGAAGATCACGTCAGTAACTCAACCCACTCAAGTGACGCACCCCTCCCAGGGACGGCATGAAAGAGCACCAGCAAGCCAGTGACTCAGCCCCTGCAACAGGGTTAGAGGCAGAGAACCCCAGTGGAGAGGGGAACCGGCCCGGCAGAGACAGCAAGGGCTGTTCGTTGCTCCAGCCTTTCCGTTCACCTTCACACTCCTGGGCCAGACTACACTCAATCATATGACCTACTGAAGAGATAAGTCTTCAGTAAAGACTTAAAGGTTGAGACCGAGTCTGCGTCTCTCACATGGGTAGGCAGACTGTTCCATAAAAATGGAGATCTATAGGAGAAAGCCCTGCCTCCCGCTGTTTGCTTAGAAATTCTAGGGACAATTAGGAGGCCTGCGTCTTGTGACCGTAGCGTACGTATTGGTATGTACGGCAGGACCAACTCGGAAAGATAGGTAGGAGCAAGCCCATGTAACGCTTTATAGGTTAACAGTAAAACCTTGAAATCAGCCCCTTGCCTTAACAGGAAGCCAGTGTAGGGAAGCTAGCACTGGAGTAATATGATCAAATTTCTTGGTTCTAGTCAGGATTCTAGCAGCCGTATTTAGCACTAACTGAAGTTTATTTAGTGCTTTATCCGGGTAGCTGGAAAATAGAGCATTGCAGTAGTCTAATCTAGAAGTAACAAATGCATGGATTAATTTTTCTGCATCATTTTTGGACAGAAAATTTCTGATTTTTGCAATGTTACGTAGATGGAAAAAAGCTGTCCTTGAAACAGTCTTGATATGTTCGTCAAAAGAGAGATCAGGGTCAAGAGTAACGCCTAGGTCCTTCACAGTTTTATTTGAGACGACTTTACAACCATCAAGATGAATTGTCAGATTTAACAGAAGATCTCTTTGTTTCTTGGGACCTAGAACAAGCATCTCTGTTTTGTCCGAGTTTAAAAGTAAAAAGTTTTCAGCCATCCACTTCCTTATGTCTGAAACACAGGCTTCTAGCGAGGGCAATTTTGGGGCTTCACCATGCTTCATTGAAATGTACAGCTGTGTGTCATCCGCATAGCAGTGAAAGTTAACATTATGTTTTCGAATAACATCCCCAAGAGGTAAAATATATAGTGAAAACAATAGTGGTCCTAAAACGGAACCTTGAGGAACACCGAAATGTACAGTTGATTTGTCGGAGGACAGACCATTCACAGAGACAAACTGATATCTTTCCGACAGGTAGGATCTAAACCAGGCCAGAACTTGTCCCGTGTAGACCAATTTGGGTTTCCAGTCTCTCCAAAAGAATGTGGTGATCGATGGTGTCAAAGGCAGCACTAAGGTCTAGTAGCACGAGGACAGATGCAGAGCCTCGGTCTGACGCCATTAAAAGGTCATTTACCACCTTCACAAGTGCAGTCTCAGTGCTATGATGGGGTCTAAAACCAGACTGAAGCATTTCGTATACATTGTTTGTCTTCAGAAAGGCAGTGAGTTGCTGCGCAACAGCTTTTTCTAAAATTTTTGAGAGGAATGGAAGATTCGATATAGGCCGATAGTTTTTTATATTTTCCGGGTCAAGGTTTGGCTTTTTCAAGAGAGGCTTTATCACTGCCACTTTTAGTGAGTTTGGTACACATCCGGTGGATAGAGAGCTGTTTATTATGTTCAACATAGGAGGGCCAAGCACAGGAAGCAGCTCCTTCAGCAGTTTAGTAGGAATAGGATCCAGTATGCAGCTTGAAGGTTTAGAGGCCATGATTATTTTCATCATTGTGTCAAGAGATATAGTACTAAAACACTTAAGTGTCTCTCCCGATCCCAGGCCCTCGCAGAGCTGTGCAGATCCAGGACAGCTAAGCCCTGGAGGAATACGCAGATTCAAAGAGGAGTCCGTAATTTGCTTTCTAATGGTCATGATCTTTTCCTCAAAGAAGTTCATGAATTTATCACTGCTGAAGTGAAAACCATCCTCTCTTGGGGAATGCTGCTTTTAGTTAGCTTTGCAACAGTATCAAAAAGAAATTTTGGATTGTTCTTATTTTCCTCGATTAATTTGGAAAAGTAGGATGATCGAGCAGCAGTGAGGGCTCTTCGGTACTGCACGGTACTGTCTTTCCAAGCTAGTCGGAAGACTTCCAGTTTGGTGTGGCGCCATTTCCGTTCCAATTTCCTGGAAGCTTGCTTCAAAGCTCGGGTATTTTCTGTATACCAGGGAGCTAGTTTCTTATGACAAATGTTTTTCGTTTTTAGGGGTGCAACTGCATCTAGGGTATTGCGCAAGGTTAAATTGAGTTCCTCAGTTAAGTGGTTAACTGATTTTTGTCCTCTGACGTCCTTGGGTAGGCATGAAATAGCCAAGGATTTTTCTTTGTATTAATTTAAGCCTACTCTCCATTATTCAGTTAAAAGGGAAACATTAATCACATGAAGATGTGAGTGAGGATATAGCAGTAGTGGTGGGTGTGTTACAAAGTGGGATTAAAATGTTTCACGTTTGTTACACTCAAATAGTGTCTCCTGTCATATGCTGAACTGGTCGCATTGTGGATTTGGCCTAAAACATGATTTTGGACAATGTTCATGGAACTCAGCTTAAAACGTACTTGCAGACTTGAAAACCCTTGCCCTCCTGTCATATGCTGAACTGGTCGCATTGTGGATTTGGCCTAAAACATGATTTTGGACTGGGGAAGCCAAGCCAGCAAAAAAGCCCTATTACAACCTACAGTACCTTCAGGATGTATTCACACCCCTTTACATTTTCCACATTTTGTTGTGTTACAAAGTGGAATTAAAATGGATATCATTGTCATTTTTTATAAATGATCTACACAAAATACTCTGTAATGTCAAAGTGAAAAAAATTAAATCATATTCAACCCCCAAAGTCAATACATGTCAGAATCAACTTTTACAGCGATTACAGCTGTGAGTCTTTCTGGGTAAATCTTTAAGAGCTTTACACACTGGATTGTACAATATTTGCACATTATTCTTTTAAAAATTATTCAAGCTCTGTCAAGATGGTTTTCAATAATTGTTAGACAGCCATTTTCAAGTCTTGCCATAGATTTTCAAGCCAATTTCAGTCAAAACTGTAACTATGCCACTCAGGTACATTCAGTGTCGTCTTGGTAAGCAACTCCAGTGTATAGGATTGTATAGGAGTTAAACAATACTCACTAATCATTGAACTGTGATGACAATGGCCCAGTCGTCTTGAACCATGTGCCAGGCTCCAGGTTTAAACTGCCACGGCGTTCCTTAATGATTCAAATTATTGCACAACTTGTAATATGTTAGCCTAATATGATCCACTATTGATAGCGACCCTCAGGAACAACCACACAAATGTGACGGAGGAAAGAAAGGTAAACTAACGATATAATTGAATGATTCAAAATTGAAGGAAACAAACACTAAAGTGAAAGTTATAAATGTATGTGGGTATTACTGATGGTTGCTAACAATAGTGGCTAATATTTACACGATACAAATAATAATAAAAATATAAAAATAATAATCTGGGCATATTATTAAAACATTATAGAGTGCATAAATCAACTCAGTAGGTTCAGCGCTAAACTGTCATTTACGCGTGGCTTCCCATAGGCTACAGAAGCCTATAGCTTGAGTCTCCAAATTTCATCCCTGAAAGTTATAAGGCCATACAATTTAAATTCTACATAACGGGACAGCATTTCATAGGGAATTAAGTCAAGGTCAGAATATGGTGTATCTGTAGACACACCTCTGCCACACCTCCATTTCTGTGATCTCCACCCCAAATGAATAGCTGGTTGGCACATGCGTTTCCCCATGGTTAAGTTGAAGGTCAGAATTCGCATAGAGAGAAAATCGTATAAAAAGGGAATACAATTCCATTTACGTGCGCGTAACTCAGATCTGAATTCCCCTCCTATAGCCTATATAGGCTGAGTCTATGCTTAGTCTAATACAGTGACAACTTAAAGATACCAGAAGCGATTTAGTCCACTCAATTTACATTTACATTTTAGTCATTTAGCAGACGCTCTTATCCAGAGCGACTTACAGTTAGTGAGTGCATACATTTTCATACTGGCCCCCCGTGGGAAATGAACCCACAACCCTGGCGTTGCAAACGACATGCTCTACCAACTGAGCTACACGGGCAATGTAAGCTAAATATCATGTGGCTGTCCATGGTACTTATTTGTGTGTGTGTGTGTGTGTGTGTGTGTGTGTGTGTCGGTGTGTAGAAAAAACATGTTGACTCACCCTACTTGTAGGAATTCCAATGCCATCCTCTCTTTCATGTTGCCAAAACAGTACACACTTTTAGTTCTTGTTGTCCTAAACTAGGTTACCTGGCTAAAATGCTTGCTAGCCTAACTTCCTCGCATTGGAAACGTTGAGCCAGCTAGTTAATGTTAGCCTACTACATCTTAATATTGAACTTCCATCCTCTCAGACCAAGGGCACAATGTATGAGTTTATGGTTGGCTCAGAATTGGCCAAATCCAAATCCAAACTGGCTTCACTTGACACTTTTTTGTTGGTGCGCAAGGATCATTCACAGTTGAGCTCATTCAGTTTAGCTCAACGCTAATTGGCTATTCTTTTCTTTTTAAAATTATAAATGATGCCAAATGCTCGCTAGCTTCCCTTGCTATTGAATTCAATGTTACGGATGGCAACAATGTGATACTTTTTTTTGGCCAGAAACCACCAGATACATGGGCTACACATACTGAGATAGAGGGGCGCTATTTCACTCTGATGCTTTCTCCCTTGAGATACAGTAGATTCAGCCACTTGCAAATCGAAGGAAAATTATGAAACACAGAGAGACGAAGTATACACTGAGTGTACAAAACATTAGGAACACCTTCCTAATATTGAGTTGAACACCTTTTTTCCCTCAGAAGAGCGTCAATTCTTTGGGATATGGACTCTACAAAGTGTCAAAAGCGTTCCATAGGGATGCTGGCCCATGTTGACTCCAATGATTCCCACAGTTGTGTCAAGTTGGCTGGATGTCCTTTGGGTGGTGGAACATTCTTGATACACACAGGAAACTGTTGAGCATGAAAAACCCAGCAGCATTGCAGTTCTTGACACACTCAAACCAGTGCGCCTGGCACTTACTACCATACCCAGTTCAAAGGCACTTACATTTTCTGTCTTGCCCATTCACCCTCTGAATGGCACACATACACAATCCATGTTTCAATTGTTTAAAAATCCTTCTTTAACCTGTCTCCTCCCCTTCATCTACACTGATTTAAGTGGATTTAACAAGTGACATCAATAAAGGATCATAGCTTTCACCTGGATTCACCTGGTCAGTCTATGTCATGGAAAGAACAGGTGTTCTTAATGTTTTATATACTCAGTGTATACTGTACCAGTTAGTCTCCCACTCTTCTGCTGGGACAGAGCATGAGTGGTTGCATGGAGTTAAGTCAGGGCTGGCATCATGATCCTTTCGATGAAGTCATGCATGGATGGTGTGACTGAAAAAATAGAAGAATGAAGGAAAAATGGGGAACAAAGAGAGAGGACATATGGGAAAAAAATTATATAATCTAATAATAATATATGCCATTAAGCAGATGCTTTTATCGAAAGCAATTTACAGTCATACGTGGATCAATTTCACGAATGGGTGGTCCTGTGAATCAAACCCATTATCCTGGCATTATAAGCGTCTTGCTCTACCAATTGAGCTACAGTTTTGCATCAACAACTAAATTACAACAAGATTGAAAAAAATTCCCTGAAAAGGACTAATGAGGCTCCCCCATCTCAGGCGGTTGATGTTAATCATCATGAGCCCAGTTGGACTGAGACTGAGATTGAAATCAGGGAAATCGCTGACGGATTTTCATTGTGTTTTCCTACGCTCAATTGCTGCTTTTAATAACGTTTTATCAGCGCATGCTGACACACGAAAATCCATAAAGCACAATAAAAGACAGGCCCCCTGCCACATACAGTATCTCCCTGCCTCTATTTTGAGGAATGACCGGCTTGTGAAATATCTGTGACAAACCACGCATGTGTCACGATCGTTTAAAGATTTGTGGAACCAAGGCGCAGCGTGATAAGCTTACATTTTATTACGTACTTAACTCACGACAAAACAACAAACAAACGAAATGTGAAGTCCTAGGTTACACACAACAAACCTTAACGGAACAAGATCCCACACCGACTAGTGCCAAACAGGCTGCCTAAGTATGGTCCCCAATCAGAGACAACGAGATACAGCTGCCTCTGATTGGGAACCACCCTGGCCAACATAGATCAAAACGATCTAGAACTAAACATAGAAAACAACACAACACGGAAACTACACACCCTGGCTCAACATTTCAGAGTCCCCAGAGCCAGGGCGTGACAGCATGGAAGGAAACAACCAGGGAATATGGCCTTCAAAAAATATGGCCTTCAAAATCCTCATGGAAGTTCAGGAGAAAATGAGGATAAATTGTGTTGAATAAGATTAAAATACTGCAAACACTTTCCCTGTCATCATGGGTCATTTTAAGATATTGTCTACAATGATGATGATGATGAGGATTGTTTCATGTATAGTGCACTAAAAGACTATCAACTGTAGCTGTCTTTTAAATACATGTGAGAGGAGGGCAGTTTATGTGATTCAAGGATATATCCCTGAGTGTTATGTAAATGTATCTGTGCCAGTAATGAGTGGCTGTATTTGAGCTCAGTATTGGTGTCTAGTCAGTGTATTGCTGATGTTGTCCCAGTGTACTCTCTGTACTCCTTTGTCAGGGTCTGTTCCCACGTTCTTTTTTTGTCCCTCTCCTCTCGTCTACTGGTTACCAGGGAACAGTATCAGATGAACGTCAGGTCTTATCTTGTCACACTCCTAATTTCCTGTGGCCCCGCTCTCCCCTGTGGCAGCTGTTCCCGTGGCAATGGAGACTGAGATGGGGGTGTGACAGTGCCTGCTAAGGCATCACTGTACTCAAACAGAGTGGAGAGGGCTGTAATGACTGGGTAAACAAATACTGAACATATGGAAGCCCCACTCTCAACAAATACACCTCACCATTAAAAATAGGATTGGTCAGGGTTAAAGATGTTATTGAAGTAAAGAAGCAAAGATGATAGGCCTTGGCATGTTAGCAAATGCTCAGGTTTCTGTTGGATACAAGCATGCACACTGCTGCACACTGTTTTGACATTTCCTATTTTTCTGACGAATCCAGAAAAGACTAAGGGCGTTTTGGCAGAATTGGCAATTGAAGGCATTTACATTTATGCGTTAAGCTGTCATCAAGGCAAAGGGTGGCTACTTGAAGAATCTCAAATATAAAATATATTTTGATTTGTTGAACACTATTTTGGTTACTACATGATTCCATATGTGTTATTTCATAGTTTTGATGTCTTCACTATTATTCTACAATGTAGAAAATAGTAAAATTAAAGAAAAACCCTTGAATGAGTAGGTGTTCTAAAACTTTTGACCGGTAGTGTACAGCCTGATTGGTCCTTTAGTTCACAGTCATTCTGGTTCTAGAGGACTGGAATCTTCTCTGTTTACCTTCTTGCCAGTCAATACAAATACAGTGAGGGAAAAAAGTATTTGATCCCCTGCTGATTTTGTACGTTTGCCCACTGACAAAGAAATGATCAGTCTATAATTTTAATGGTAGGCTTATTTGAACAGTGAGAGACAGAATAACAACAAAATAATCCAGAAAAACGCATGTAATGAAATCCTGCAGCGCCCGCAAGGTCCCCCTGCTCAAGAAAGCACATATAAAGGGCCGTCTGAAGTTTGCCAATGAACATCTGAATGATTCAGAGGAGAACTGGGTGAAAGTGTTGTGGTCAGATGAGACCAAAATCGAGCTCTTTGGCATCAATTCATTTCGCCGTGTTTGGAGGAGGAGGAATGCTGCCTATGACCCCAAGAACACCACCCCCACCGTCAAACATGGAGGTGGAAACATTATGCTTTGGGGGTGTTTTTCTGCTAAGGGGACATGACAACTTCACCGCATCAAAGGGACGATGGACGGGGCCATGTACCGTCAAATCTTGGGTGAGAACCTCCTTCCCTCAGCCAGGGCATTGAAAATGGGTCGTGGATGGGTATTCCAGCATGACAATGACCCAAAAACACACGGCCAAGGCAACAAAGGAGTGGCTCAAGAAGAAGCACATTAAGGTCCTGGAGTGGCCTAGCCAGTCTCCAGACCTTAATCCCATAGAAAATCTGTGCAGGGAGCTGAAGGTTCGAGTTGCCAAACGTCAGCCTCGAAACCTTAATGACTTGGAGAATATCTGCAAAGAGGAGTGGAACAAAATCCCTCCTGAGATGTGTGCAAACCTGGTGGCCAACTACAAGAAACGTCTGACCTCTGTGATTGCCAACAAGGGTTTTGCCACCAAGTACTAAGTCATGTTTTGCAGAGGGGTCAAATACTTATTTCCCTCATTAAAATGCAAATGAATTTATAACATTTTTGACATGCGTGTTTTTGGCTGTTTTTGTTGTTATTCTGTCTCTCACTGTTCAAATAAACCTACCATTAAAATTATAGACTGATCATGTCTTTGTCAGTGGGCAAACGTACAAAATCAGCAGGGGATCAAATACTTTTTTCCCTCACTGTATGGAGGCAATCATCTCACTCTGTATGGGTTAATGTGTGACCATTCAGAGACTAATTACAGAATGAAAGGGGATACCTAGTCAGTTGCACAACTGAATGCATTCAACCGAAATGTGTCTTTCGCATTTAACCCAACCCCTCTGAATCAGAAAGGTGCAGGGGGCTTCCTTAATCAATATCCATAGCGCCCGGGAAACAGTTGTTGTTGGGGGTTAACTGCTTTGCTCACAGGCAGAAAGGCAGATTTTACCACCTTGCTGGCTCAGGGATTCGAACAAGCGACTTTGCAGTTACTGGCACAACGCTCTTAACTGCTAGGCGACCTGCCGCCCCTCTAGGTAGACTTGTTTGTGTATCTGTGGGTTAAATGTATGTTTTTGGTAACTGCTCGTTAATGACTATTGTCTCCATGGCGATCTAGCTAGTACTGTATGTGTGTTTGGACTTAGTTGTCCCCACCCCCTCTGTGTGATGTCATGCCAGGGGAGAAAGCATAGGATAGGATTGTTGATGTCTGTGTAATGTTTGTGTGTGTTTGTGTGTATGTCTTCTGTCCTGATTAAGATCTATTACACAACCCAGAACAGACATTCAATTAGTCAGGCCCTATACCCCTGCTATTCCCATGCCTCCCCTCCTCAACACGCGGCTCAACTGTACATGAAAGCAGATCCCCTGCCCGCCCCTCCTCGCTAACATCCTCTGTAACCATCTGCAGCAGGAATCTATCTGGGATTAAATATTTAGTATTAATACCACTATATCAGTTTGATGCACATTTCATATGTGTAAAATGTGTACTGTGGTAATGTATGTATATTTGTGTACGTACGTGTGTGTATGTATGTGTGTGTATGTGTGTGTGTGTGTGTTTGTTTGTGTGTGAGAAACACGTTAATTGCTCCTTCCCCAGTGAGAATGGGGACCGTCGCCGAAAACAAAGACGGTTCTGCCGAATTGTTCTGTAGAGTTATTAGAGGAAGGAAAGACAGGAAGGCTTCACACCACTCACTCACTTGAGTATCTTACCTAGTTATTTTCAGATGATCTCATTTTGCTCTTTTGTAGATTTGTCAACTATGTGTGTGTTTTCTATACCTGTTCGCTCCTCTCCCTGTAGGTTTTACAGACGCTCCCCACCCCTTGGCTGCAACCATTCTAATTTAGTGTACCCTCCGGCTGATCTGCGGTCAATAACCCCGAGTTCATCTCAGCCTATGCTGCCCTACAGTCCCCACACTTTTTGGCCCTGAAGGAGACATGGATCACCCCAGAGAACACTGCTACTCCAGCTGCTCTCTCTTCATCTGACTACGTGTTCTGGTCATCGCGGTGTTGGCACAGGGATATTAATTTCCCCTAAGTGGAGATTTTCTATTTTCTCCCTCACTCACCTGTCCATCTCCTCATTTGAATTCCATGCTGTCACTGTCACTTGTCCACTCAAGCTTAAACTTGCTGTCATCTATCGCCTACCAGGTGCCCTTAGAGAGTTCCTCAATGAGCTTGACACCTTTAACTAACACTAACTTCCTGACGATGGCTCACCTCTCATTGTAAAGGGCGACTTCAACCTCCCAACGTCTGCCTTAGATACATTTCTTTCCACCTCTTTCTTTCCCCTCCTTGCCTCTTTTGACCTCACAGTTTTCCAGTCCCCTCCCACTCACAAGGCAGGCACTACGCTTGACCTCATATTCGCCTACTAATCTCACTGCAAACCCCTCTAGGTCTCGGATCACTACTTTGTTTCCTTTTCTCACCCTCTCATCAAACCCTACCCACTCAGCCCCTACCCAGATGGTCATGCGCTGTCGCAATCTTTTCTCTCTCTCTCCCACTACTCTCTCCTCTTCCATCCCATCATCTCTCCCTTCTGCTAAATCCTTCTCCCTCCTGTCTCCTGATTTTGCCTCTTCGACCCCACTCTCCTCCCTTTCCACATCCTATGACTCGCTCTGTCCCCTTTGCTCCCAGCCGGCTCTGCCTTCCCCTCCTGCTCCGTGGCTGAGTGAATCATTGCGAGCTTACAGAACAAGGTTGAGCAAAAATGGAGAAAACTAAACTTCCGGAGGACTAACATCCTTTCACTCCCTTCTCTCTACCTTCTCTTCCTCTGTATCCACTGCTAAAGCCACTTTCTATACATTTTAAGCTTCTGCCTCTAACCCTAGGAAACTCTTTTTCACCTTCTCCTCACTCCTTAATCCTCTACCCCATCCCCCTGCCTCCTCCCTCTCTGCGGTTGACTTTGTCAACCACTTTGAAAAAAAGGTTGATGACATCCACTCCTCATTTACTCAGCCTATTGAGTCTACTGGTCCCACTTACACAAAACTACCCTACGCATTGACCTCTTTCTCCCCTCTCTCTCCAGATGAAATCCTTCGACTAGTGAGGTCCGGCCACTCGACAACCTGCCTGCTCGACCTCATCCCCTCCTCCCTTCTCCAGACCATCTCTGGAGACCTTCTCCTATTCCTAACTTCCCTCATCAGCTCATCCCTGACCACTGGCTTCAAAATGGTCAGAGTTGCTCCCCTTCTCAAGAAACCAACACTCTCCCCCTCTGATGTCAAAACCTACAGACCGGTATCCCTTCTTTCTTTTCTTTTCAAACCACTTGGCGTGCTGTCTCTGACCAACTCTCTCGCTATCTCTCTCAGAACGAGCTTCTTGACCCCAACCAGTCAGGCTTCAAAATGGGTCACTCAACGAGACTGCTCTCCTCTTTGTCACGGAAGCTCTCCACACTGCCAAAGCTGACTCTCTCTCCTCTGTTCTCATCCTCCTAGATCTATCCGCTGCCTTCGACACTGTGAACCATCAGATCCTCCTCTGCACCACATATTCTCACTACTGGTGTCCCCCAGAGCTAGGTTGTAGGCCCTCTCCTCTTCTCTCTATACACCAAGTCCCTCAGCTCCGTCATATCCTCACATGATCTCCTATCATTGCTATGCGGATGACACTCAACTACTTTTCTCCTTCCCCCCTTCTGACACACCGGTGGTGACCCGCATCTCTGCGTGCCTGGCAGATATCTCAGCTTGGATGTCGGCCCACCACCTCAAACTCAACCTCAACAAAACTAAAGCTGCTCTTCCTCCCGGGGAAGGCCTGCCCGGTCCAAGACCTCTCCATCACGGTTGACAACACCATGCTGTCCCACTCCCAGAGTGCAAAGAACCTTGGCATGACCCTGGACAACTCACATAGGAAGTGGCCTCACAATTTGTCATCTCCCGTCTGGACTACTGCAACTCGCTGTTGGCTGGGCTCCCCACTTGTGCCATCAAACCCCTGCAACTTATCCAGAACGCCACAGCTCACCAGGTGTTCAACCTTCACAAGATCTCCCATGTCACCCCGCTCCTCCACACACTCCACTTGCTTCCAGTCGAAGCGCACATCCACTATAATACCATGGTCCTTGCCTACGGAGCAGCAAGAGGAACTCCTTACCTTCAGGCTATGCTCAAACCCTACACCCCAACCCAAGTACTCCTTTCTGCCACCTCTGGTCTCACAGGACGGCAGCTCCCGCTCAGCCCAGTCAAAGCTCTTCACTGTCCTGGCACCACAATGGTGGAACCAGCTTCCTCCTGAAGCTAGGACAGCAGAGTCCCTGCCCATCTTCCAAAAACATCCTAAACCCTACCTCTTCAAATAGTATTTTAAATAATCCCCACTCCCCATTGTTATACAGCTCTTATCTAATGAGTGTGTAGGGAGAGCAGGCGTGTGAGGAAGTGCCTCACATCGATAAACAACTTTATTAAATCACAGCAGCACTTACTTGGAATTATCAAAAAGCTGCGCTGAGTTAACACTGCCATTAGGCATTTCCTGTGTGTGTGTGCTTGTGTGTGCCTGAGTGTGTGTGTGTGTGTGTGTGAGCAAGACCTCCACACACCCCCACTCTGGCATCCTCTGATAACGAACAGAAGACCCCATCCCCTACTACACTCGTTCTTTGAATCAGAGGAGAAAAGAAAAAAAGTATGCATTCACTAACTGTAAGTCGCTCTGCTAAATTACTAAAATGTAAAATGAGAAACCACTATTTGAAATCACAAAATGCACACTTTTTGAGAAACTGCTGCAGGAAGTTAATTCAAAGAAAACCTCCCCGTCCCTGATATAATACTGTAGAAAGATAACCTGGGTTGGAGCTAGATTAGGTCACCATCAGTGTGTTCCAGACAGTAACAGAAATATTGACCTTGTATTGTATAGTGGATGCTTTCTGAACCTCATATGCAATGGGAAGGCATCCAGTTTAGTGTGCATATTACACTACTCATATCAGTTATACAGACACACTCTCCTATTGACTGTGGCCGGAGCTCTTTCCCATCACACTCTCTCTGGTCAGTCAGAAGGACAGGGGGTTCATCCCAAATGGCACCCTATTCCCTATATAGTGCACTGCTTTTGACCAAAAAGTTAAAAGAAGTGCACTATATAGGGAATACGGTGCCATTTGGGATGCACAGTCTGGCCAGTCAGGGTGACAGGCATTTTAATTGTCCTGTACTGATGGTGGTGGTGTGACAGAACAGGGGAATCAGTTAATCCTGTCCCCAGCAGTGTCACAGCCTGTTTTTCACACCTTCAGACAAGGGATCTGATTACCTCCTCTGGTGCCCTCTGTCTCGCCCTCTTTCATTCTCACTTTCTATCTGTCCCTCTGTCTTTCATTCTCACTCACCTAAACACTGTCACACTCCCCTTTTCATTTTCTTTATCCACCCTCCCTCTCTCCGCTGCTAATCAGACAGTTTGTGTGTGTGTGTACGTGTATGAGGTCCTGGTGGTGGCGTCCAGTGGTGTGTGATTAGAGGATTATAATCGTGGAGGAGGGCTGTTGTGTTCCTCTCCACATCCACATCCTGGTCATTAGTTTTGCTCTCTGTCAGGGGTTGTTTTCTGTCTCTATCATTTGTGTCAGTACCAGAGCAGGGCAACACACTTAGAGGCCATGTTCCTATCTATCTGAATGGCCTCCCCTGCTCCCGTCTATACTTCTTCTCATTCATCCAGACAAGGCCGGAATTGATGGCTGTGTGTGTGTGTGTTTGTGTGACACAGTGTGTCCCCACTGTGCCCTGGCCCACTGTGCGGTTGTAGTATAGGAAATCAAACTGATGGCTGACGTAATTGGTAGTGATGCTGTGATGGAGACCCGCCTGTGTAAATGTAATAGATGTTAAGAAGTCTTCCTGCTCTGCTCCACAGGGCTGTGTGTGTGTGTGTGTGTGGGTGCGGGTGTGTCCGTGCGTGTGATGGAGTAAACAACCAGTTATTTGTTCATCTACCCCCACAGAGAGACAGCAACCCAGTGGAACCTCGCTTGAGCGAAACAGTAGTGGTTGGCTGAAATGGTTGGAGAGAGTAAAAAGAGTCAACCCCCATCCCCTAGACCCCCCCCCCCGCTGAGAGCATGCATTCTGTTTACTCACTGGGGATCCCCAGTAACAGTCAGTCAATATAGGGCTGCATATGGTCCAGTTCACTGTGGCAGAAGAGAAGAGAACTGTAGTGGAATCATTATTTATTTGCACAGTGTATGTCCTACATGAGGGCAAATGACGTAGCTTCTTGCCTGACATGGTTGAACAACATCAACAGTGCTGCACCATCAGATGCATTGATAGGACCCTGGCACGCTAGCTATCATAAATCTCTTATGGACAAACACACCATAACAAATGTGGGCCGTGGACGATGGTGATTCAACATGTAGAATCGTCGGGAAATTAACAGAAAATGATGGCCGATGTTCTGTGGTCAGAGGTGATAGGACGGCCACCCGCTGCTTTTAACCGTTGATCGGCACGGTCTGTTTTGTCCTTTAGATCTCAAGATCAGATCAGAGGGGGTTTATTTTTATTTCTAATCTCCATTGTGCTGTTTCCTCTCACATCCATTCATCAGTGGTGCCACCATGCAGCCCTCTCCTCTCCTCTCCTCCCCTCTCCTCTCCTCTCTATGCCTTTCTTCACCACAAATGACCTGGGCTGCAGTCTATCATTGTCCCTGAATCACCGCTACAAAACTCCCATCTAGCCCTAAATGGACATCGGCCTGCTTTTTTGATAATACTACTACTACTAATAATAATTTGCTTATATTTGTCCTATTTCACACATGAACAAGTGTGTATGGTACCTATTTCCGTGGCATACATTTTTGTTTTTTTACTACTAATGCAAACTACTTTTTATATGGTGGTTTGTGGTCTGTTTCAATGGGAAATGGGGTGAATTAAGATGCAGTGTTGTGTGCACCTCTGCTTTTATCCTTCCACAAGGTACCTCACCTGAATCAACTAATATGATGGTGTGGTGCTGAGTACACTGTGTGTATATGTGTGTGAGTGTGTGTGTGTGTGTGTGTGTGTGTGTGTATGTGTGTGTGTGTGTGTGGCAGGCAGTGTTGCCATGTTCGCCTTTTTCCCAGAAAATTGGGCAACTTTGAAAACTATGTCGTGGGTGAAAATGTATTGATCGCGGGTTGCGGGTTTTTGGGCTATTTCTATGTTACACTGCGGCCGCCATGTCATTTCTCTTTTTTTTCATCACTGTAACCTGCTGCTGACTGTCAGGCAGTGAGGCAGGCTGTTGCTGAGTGAGAAAGCGGTGGAGAGGGCTGGAGGGGTGTGTGTTGAGAGAGCGCTACAGTTAGAACTGATGCACATCAATAAATAATGGAAATAACGACTGCATTCTAATGTTGACTTTGCTTAAAGAAAACGGTATCAAGCAGATTTGAAATTTGAAATGGAAATAATGGAACTCCCTTGCGTGGTTCTTTTTATGGGGGAAAAGTCAATGAAACTGACATTAAATGTGGAGAATGATACATTTGCATCTGTTGGGCATCAAGTAGCCTATTAATGTATATGCCATTGTAGGCTATTGTAGGCTACCATTTGATACAATAAATATGTTGAAATGACGATATCATTGGAGTCATTGCAAATTTGTGCCAATTTGTGCCACTGGAGCTGGTGTAGTGTATTAAGATTATGACTTTGTTAATGGTTTTAAGTGGAACCTGAGAGGATGTTTATTTAGTGTCAGAGGAATTGTTTTAGTGTGACGCCACATAGGACAGAGAAGTCTGTGTGTTGTAGACAGGGGATTGGACAGTAGAGGGAGCCACCCATATTTTGGGGAAGATTATATATACTGGGTTTAAACGAAGAAGAGCAGAGCAGACATTGCAATTTGGGAACCACTGCTCTCCGGATGCTATATACATCTGTACACTTATGCTGAAATCTTGTGATATGAATAAAACTTATGATCAAAGTTCAGTATAAGCGGACTCTTTGTTTAACAGCAATAATTAGCAACATTGACTCGACACTACAAAATGGCGTCACGAAAAGGGACGGTCTGCATCTCTCCTGTGTTCCATTCATGGGCGCCGAGCTGACTCTCGTTCCGAAGTCAGGGCCAGATAAGGATGAGTTTCTCACCACTTTGGGCATTTGTTAGTTCGAAGGCTATTTGAGTGTGCGCTGGAGAGATGTGCCGTAAAGGACCGAAGTGTGCTGTGTTGCTTTATTGCTGAGAACTAGGGGTCTGGCCTAACCATTTAAAATTTGTTTGCACTGGTAGACAGCGCAAAAGGGGGGAGAGTATCTAGGGAGTGTCTATAGAAATATGTGGCTTGAATAGGAATTCAAGAACAATCGATGGAAGTGAATAAGGCCAAGATATTTATACAAATTAGGGCATTGCGAATCTGGAAAGACCTCAGGGAGGCGATCTTAGGATGGGCTGAAAATCCTTTAACGCGTTAGATGTGTTTTAGGTGAGTCTGGGACTGGAGAGTGGTATATACATTCTATTGCAAGTTACTGCTCATCTTATATCTGACGAGGTATATGTTTGATGTAACCGCTCATAGAATATCCATAACTCACGGCAGCATAAAGTTAGGGACAAAGAAAAATGAATTTAGGCGCAATGTAGGTTACATTGCTACATCTTACATGCCACATGTTACATACATGCTACATGCTACATGCTAACATGTGACCTTAGAGGGCCATCGCGATGGAATAAAGCCTCTTAAATTATGTTTGTGTGTGTAGAATTTAAGTTCTATGCTTTGTGAGCTCTGTTAAATATTGTTTGGCTATGAGGAGAAAACGGAGATACAGCGGGACTGTTAACTTTCTGTTTGGCTTGGAGAGAGAGCTGCTTGAGGGCTCCCTTCCACGGTGAAATCGTGGTGATGAATGTACTGCGCATGCGTGTGATTTTACGACACTATAGTGACGTAGGGGTAAATAGGTCACTCCTCTGCTACACTGTGCAAGGGGGGAGACACAGACACAGACGAACGTAGAGATTTAGAGTCTAATGGTGTATTCTAGTTGTTACATAGTCTGTTGCTTAATGATGAAGCTATTTGTTGAGATCTATTGAATTGATAAATGAGAGAGATATGTTGACGGATTAAAAATAAAAATTATTAAATAAATAAATAAAATAAAAATGTTATTGAGCTATTTGTGCGATTCCTGAGTTAATTCTTAGAGCGAATGTGACTGGAGGAATATTGAATGGTTGAAATAACTCAGTGACTGCATAAACTGCTAAATTCTTGTCTGTTTCTTTGTTCTTCTGTTATATGAGAGACAAGAGGGAGGAGAGAGAGAGACAGGAAGTGCTGACGTGTACATCACGCGACAGGTGTGACGCGACAGAGGATCGAGTCAAAATCAGGCTAGTGCTGTTCTGTTTACAAAAAAACCTTCCCCTACAGGATATTTGATGTTATGACAATTTGACAAAGACTTGGCAAAAGACTGATCAATAAAAAATTGCATTTTGGAGTTTCTGTGAATGAGTGGGTTTAATTAGAGTTGTGTTGGGAATCGAGTACTGACATTATTCTGTAAAATTAAGATGATTGGGTGCTTATTAAGCAATGGGGTTTATGAGTACTGTAGTGTTGCTGGATTATAGGTGTTTTCTTTTTGGATTGCTCTGAAGTTGTCTACTTTCCTATACTTTTCCTGATTGAAGGTGGTAAAGATAGCCACTAATTGATAAATTAGTAAAATAGGAAATAGAAATAAAAAATTGTTTGATTATTCATAAATTTATGGATTAATTGTTTAATTGATTTTTTTATTTATTTTATTAATTACTTTTGAATATTCATATTTTTTATTGATTCATTTGTATTATTTAGGAAGGAAACAAAATAATTAAAGGGAGGACACTATAGGCTATATATTCTAAAATAATTCACATTAAAGGAATATAAAATAGTTGTTACAATGGGGAAAAAGGACATCAAGACTATGAAGGTAATTACACCTGTTGATATAGTACAAAATAGCAATACCATTAACTAAAGTATGGCTAGGTTATCCGGCAAATGGAACAAACGTTGGCCTGACATTGAACAACCATAGCTAGTAGAGGGAATCTTAACCCTGACGTCATCAACATGATGAAAGTGGTTGAATAATAGAGAGAGGACAAGCAGAAACGACCATAAAAATGAATCCAAAACTCCAGAAGTAAGAAAAAACCGAGATGTCTGGAAACTAAGAGAAGAATGAGGTTCGGAAAGATGAAGACAAAGATGAAGACTTGGAGATTAAAGGTGCTTCATATTCAAGAGGATTTTATCCAACAATGACTAGCACAGAAGAAATAGAAAGAGATATAGACCGATGCATATCATGCCTGGATAAAGCGAATAGTTTAGAAGAAGTAAAAGAACTGGAGGAACAACTCAAGAAGCTGAAGATACAGAAGAGAAGAAGAAACTGCTGAGAAAAGGATCCCAAGAATTGGAGGAGAATAATACATTGAGGCCAAGGAAAGAGAGAAAAGTAAAAAGATGATGGAAGATGATATTTCGAGGGCAAAACTTAGAATATAAGGTGTTGAAGAATACTGATATGTCAACAACAAGAAAGAACAGGACCAAGAAACTCTCAGAAAACTCAATCAAATACAACTGGTGGAGAATAAGAAGGAGAAGAGAAGCTTTGGTTATGAAGAATCAGAGTGAACCAAATCAACAATCACTGCTATAGCTTCAACTGAACAAGGTCAAATGCAATTGTACCAGCCACAACAAGTGGTATAAGTTGTTCCATATCCATATATAGTTTCTGGAAAGAAAGAATTTCAGAGGAAGATAAAGGAGCAAGTGAAGATCACCTGTTCTCCAGGTGAACCCTTAAAGGAGCAAGGATTCTAGAGTGCCTAGAAGATCCGAAGGGGGGTGTCAGCTGATAACACCGATTAGGGAGGAAAAAATATCCAACAATTGAAGTGAAAACAAAGGACGAGGAGAGGTGAATAGTGGAAGAGCTTTTATCTGTGTTGAGCCTAAAGAGGTTAAACATCTCACTATGTAAAATTAACTAATTAGGATAGGGATTTGAGGGAGTAAAACAGTTGATTACTCTTAAGGAACCAATTGAGCTCTGCTATAAAAATCAAAGAGAAATTAAAATACACATACTGGTATCAGAACATATACCTATTGCATTGTTGGGAAGAGATGCATTGTGTAAATTGAACTGTACAATAAGATGTACACTAGACGGCTGTCTGGTAGAAGATTTTAAAAGAGTAGGGTTTTTGGGAATCATATTTGCTTGAAAAGATAATGTCCTCCTTCCTATGACAATCTATTAGACTGCCTATTAGACAATCTTTCTGAAAAATAAAGTTAAAAGGGGTGACTGTTATTCTTGGTTACATTCCTACACCAAGAGGGGAAAGAGATTTCAAACTAGGCTAAAAGATGTTAGATCGTTTGCCAAGTCTGTGTGTAAAGAAGTCAGAAGCAGGTGGGGATTACCCGATCACATATTCTAAAAATTGGTGGTAAAGGGATTTTGTGAATAAATCAGTGGAATACGTTTTTTAAAAGTTAGGAGAAAAGTCAGATTAAAAAGTTAGGAAAACTAGGGTTGAAGGAACTCTAGGACAGTAAGCTAAGTTTCAATGTTAGTTAGTAGTAAGAGAGAGAGAACTAGTGGTGATAGATGGAAATACAAGTAAGGAGTTAAAAGTTTTAGGGAGAATGGATGAAGTAACAACAATGACATCAACACTTCAGCATATTGAAACAACAGTGAGAAGCAATTTAACTCTTTCAACATTGATAGTTATTAAAGCCATAAATATATCGCATTTGATTACAAGGGAGCAGATAGCTCCAGCACCAATTTTAGAGGAATTTCATAGTCTGGGAAGCCTATCAGGAGAAGTCTAAGAGAGAAGTGGGGATTTTTCCATGGTATGGTGTAAAATTTGGGAAGATCATATTGATAATATTACCTATACTTTGATTCCAGATAGTTCAGATAATATCACTAGTGTTATAGATGCATTGAAGAATATAAGGGATGCATTTGGTAGATCTGAAGGAGCTGGATGGTCAGCGAAGTCTTGGTTGCAAGATCAGTTAGGCCCAGTGGGAGCAGTGATGGTTCAGATTTTAATAGCAGCTTTGATAGCACTGTGTGTGATGTTTTGCTTTTGTAATTTGTTACTGACCTTTGAGAAGGCTATGATATTGAGATGGGTTGGAGTAGTGATGCCTGGAGACAACAGTCAGATGCCGTTGTTGACTGTTCCTGATCTGGATGAAGAGGGACAAGTGGGACTGGATGGAGTATTGATGGATAAATATCCTTTTTGATTATTTGATAATTTTTCAAATGTTTTTCAATATTAGTGTGATTTTAGTATGTTGTTATGAATCAAAGGGGGGAAATAGGATAATGTGATTCATACATCATTTATATATCATTTTTTATATTCTTAGTTGATATTGATGTTTTAATTTGAAAGTGTTGTTTTGCAAAAGATACTGTTTGGTCTTTTCTTTTCTTCCAGAAGCATTTGGGGGAATATGTAGAGATTGAAATACTCAAACAAGGACAATATGAAAGGACAATATGAAAGGAGAATATGAAGGGACTGGAGGAGATGGAACAAGGAAGGTGTGGAAATGTTCCAATTCCATCATCGAAGATGCATTGGAAGTTGACACTGCGGAGGAGATGAAGTGTAGTGGACTACATTCCAGTGTCTGCAATGAAATATAGACATATTTGCATGTGTAATACATAATTTGTGTCATATTCTTAGGTATTCATTTTTGTAGAATGATATTTGATGTTATTGAATACATGTGGGGATCTTAGATGTTTTTGTTTATTTCGTGAATGCTTAGGGACATGGAGTCTAGGCAGGGATAGAGATCCACTGTAGGGTCCGATGGGTCGACCAGCCTGGGAGTGGACATTTTTTGGATAGTATTTTGTTTGCTGGGGCTTTCATGTGTATTTAATTGCATCATAGTTTCAAATGCATTGATAAAGATTTATGAATTGATCTGGAGTACCTAGGTGGTTGCCTGGGGCAGAGGGGCCGTGAGAGAATTTTACTGTCTTGATTGATGGATGGATATTTGGAAAGAAGGCTGCCAGACAGGTTTTTCGCTCTCACACTCCATAAAGATGTCACGGTGTTCTAAGCCAGAACCCAGAAGCAGACCAGGACAAGGTGAGTTGAAACGAAGGTGAGTATTTATTAACAGATTCAAAAAAACGATGCAGAATAATCCAGGGGACAGAGCGGGCGGCGGAGATGAGTTGGTGGAGGTGCAGTGGCAGATCCAATAATGGCTCGGCAGCCGCCGACAACCAGGCAGGGGTTGGGTGAAGGTTCCGGGAGATTGACTGTAGATAGAAACAAACGGAGGTAAGTACACGGCAAGCCAACAAGGTGCAAAACAACAAAACTAACGCTAGAAACTCAAAGGCTGATACGCTGACAAACATACTGTTCATGGCTAACGATCCGGCAGGGAATGGATGTCAGGTCAGAGCTTATGAAGGGTGATGATCAGGACCAGGTGTGCAGATCGCTGATGAGATGCAGGTGCGGGTAATCGGGAGATCTCCCGCCTAGCAACATCGCCCGGCAACCAGGCAGGGAGCGTTCAAGAACCTTCAGGAACAGGAGATTCAGGGCAGAAAACTGGCAACACAGGCAGGAACCGACTCAGGACGCAGGGTTCATGACAGTACCCCCCCTCCGACGAACGCCACCGGGCAGACTACCCGGAGCGCCAGGATGGAGGCGGTAGAAGTCACGAAGGAGGTCAGCATCAAGGATCTGACGCTGAGGAATCCAACTCCTCTCTTCAGGCCCATACCCCTCCCAGTCCACGAGATACTGGAAACCCCGGCCCCGCCGTCTGGAATCCATAATGCGGCGCACCGTGTAGGCAGGACCACCTCCGATCATCCGAGGAGGAGGAGGAGGAGGCGGAGGGGGCAACAGAGGACTGAGGAGAACAGGCTTGAGGCAGGAGACATGAAAGGTGGGATGGACTCTGAGCGTTCTAGGTAACTTGAGTCGAACTGCAACAGGATTGATCACTTTCTCCACCACAAACGGACCAATAAACTTCGGTGACAGTTTCTTAGACTCAGTCCGCAGAGGAAGATCCCGTGTGGCCAACCAGACCCCTATCTCCGATGGTATAGGTGGGGGCGGGAATCCGCGACGATTCGCCTGGAGCTGATACCGGTCAGAAACTCTAAGGAGGGCCTTTCTGGCCCGATGCCAGGTCCGGTGGCAACGACGAATGTGGGCCTGAACAGAGGGCACTGAGAGATCCCTCTCCTGAGAAGGAAACAAGGGAGGTTGGTAGCCATACAGGCACTGGAAGGGAGACATCCCAGTGGCAGATGTAGGGAGAGTATTGTGGGCATACTCAACCCAAGGCAACTGAGAGACCCAGGAGGTGGGGTTGGAGGAGACAAGGCAGCGTAGCGTGGATTCCATCTTCTGGTTGGCTCTCTCCGCCTGACCATTAGATTGGGGGTGAAAACCAGATGTGAGACTGACTGTAGCTCCAATGGCCAAACAGAAGGACTTCCAGACAGCAGAGGTAAACTGAGGACCACGGTCGGAAACTATGTCACTGGGCAACCCGTGGACCCTGAAAACCTCCCTAACCAGGATCTCGGATGTCTCAGAGGCAGAGGGAAGCTTGGAAATGGGCACAAAGTGGGCAAACTTGCTGAATCTGTCCACGATAGTCAGAATGACCGTGTTCCCCTCAGAAGAGGGCAACCCAGTGACAAAGTCCAGGGCCAGATGTGACAATAGGGAGGGGGTGAAGTAGTCCAGAGCTGGGCCGATTGGCACTCTTATTCTGCGCACACACTGGACAGGCAGCAACAAACCTCCGAGGATCTTCTCCCATGGCAGGCCACCAAAATCGTCTGCGAAGTAACGCCATCGTCCGAGCCACGCCAGGGTGACAAGCCATCTTGCTGGCGTGGGACCATTGGAGGACAGCAGAACGAACCGACTCAGGCACAAACAACCGACCGGGTGGACCGTTACCGGGACCGGGCTGCGTCCGAAGGGCCGCCATAACCTCCTCCTCAATCCTCCACATAACTGCTCCCACGACACAGTTCCGGGGAAGAATCGTCTCGGTCTTGGCCCCACTCTCCTCCGTCTTGGAGAACATCCGGGACAAGGCGTCCGCCTTGCCGTTCTTAGACCCAGGTCGGAACGTCAGGGAAAAATTAAAGCGTCCGAAAAACAAAGCCCACCTGGCCTGGACGGGAGTTGAGACGTCTAGCCGATTGCACGTAAGCAAGATTCTTGTGGTCAGTCCAGACAATAAACGGTTGCTCCGCCCCTCCAATCAGTGGCGCCACTCCTCCAAGGCAAGCTTCACTGCGAGAAGCTCCCGGTTACCCACATCGTAGTTCCTCTCCGCAGACAAAAGACGACGAGAGTAGTAGGCGCAGGGATGGAGTTTACCGTCAGTGGAGCATCGCTGGGACAGGATGGCGCCAACCCCCACATCAGACGCATCCACTTCAACGACGAACTGACGGGCCGTGTCAGGTTGAGAGAGAATCGGTGCGTTGGTGAATCGCCTCTTCAAATCCAGGAACGCTCGGTCCGCCTCAGGATTCCAACTGAAGGTCCTGGTACTGGAAGTCAGGGCAGTTAAAGGAGCGGCCACACGGCTGTAATCCCGGATGAATCTGCGATAGAAATTCGCAAACCCCAGAATCCTCTGGAGCTGCAATCTCGTACCGTGCTGGGCCCAATCCAGAACCGCCCTAACCTTCTCCTGGTCCATCCTAATCTCTCCCCTGGAGATGATGTACCCGAGGAAGGATGTAGTGTGGGCGTGAAACTCACACTTCTCGGCCTTCACGAACAGGCGATTCTCCAACAATCGCTGCAGAACCTGCCTGACATGCTGGACGTGGCTGGAAGGTTCCTTCGAGAAGATAAGAATGTCATCCAGGTAAACAAACACAAAGAGACCGATCATATCTCTCAGGACGTCATTCACCATACTCTGGAACACTGCTGGAGCATTGGTCAGTCCAAACGGCATCACCTGATACTCGAAGTGACCCATCGGTGTATTGAAACCCATCAACCACTCGTCCCCCTCTCTGATCCGGACCAGGTGATACGCATTGCGTAGGTCCAGCTTGGTGAACACAGTAGCACCCTGTAAGGAGTCGAAAGCAGAGCTCATCAAGGGCAGGGGATACTTGTTCTTGACCGTGATATCATTCAACCCCCGATAATCAATACACGGTCGAAGAGAGCCATCCTTCTTACCCACAAAGAAGAATCCTGCCCCAGGGGTGATGACGAGGGACGAATGAGACCAGCAGCTAGGGACTCCTTGATGTAGGTCTCCAAAGCCTCACGTTCAGGTCGGGAGATGCTGTATAACCGTCCCTTGGGATAGACAGCTCCAGGGAACAGGTTTATGGCACAATCATATGGTCGGGTGGGGAGGGAGTGACAGAGCCCTCTGCTTACTGAACACTTCCCCAAATCGTGATATGTCTCGGGAACCAGGGACAAATCTGGGGGTTTAGCCTCAATCACCTGACTGGGAACAGAATGGGAACAGGCAGTCTTGAGGCAGTTAGCATGACAATCAATGCTCCAACTAGTTACCTTGCCAGTCACCCAATCGAACGTGGGATTGTGTTCTTTCAGCCAGGGGTATCCAAGGACCAGAGGAACATGGGAAGAAGGCAGAATGAAGAATGAGATAACCTCAGAATGATTCCCTGACAACAGCATCTTAACCGGTTCAGTCCTCATCGTGATACGTGCCAGACTACTGCCGTTCAGAGTGGTAGCTTCAATGGCTTCCGGTAATCGCTCCTTGGAAAGCCCCAGCTGTTCCACCACGTCGGCATCAATAAAGCTTCCATCGGCACCTGAATCGACGAAAGCGTTAATCGCTAAACTCTGATTCCTGTTCATGAGGGTAGCCGGGAAACGGGGTCTGACAGAGGTATTGAGAGGTTGAAACTGGCTCGCTAAAAGTCCTCCCAACTTTAGCGAGCCGAGCAGTTTGACGACCGCCGGGAACAAGTGGAGATGTAATGTCCCGAACTACCACAGTAGAGGCAGCGGTTGGTCTTACGTCTATGTTGGCGCTCCTCCTTGGTTAACTCGTGCCGCCCCACTTGCATGGGTTCAGAATCTGGAGGCAGGACCTCTCCACTAATCCTGTGTGGTGGACAATGATCGACGCATTCTGGTCCACCCCCTGACCCGACTGGAAACTGAGAAGCTGATTGATTGGACGGCCCCCATTGCTTCTCCCTCCTTCTCTCTCGAACTCTGTTATCCACCCGAATAGACAAGGCTACCAAGCTGTCCAGGTCACTAGGCTCCGGATAGGAGATCAACTCATCCTTGAGTTGCTCCGACAGCCCCTGGTAAAAGGCCGCTTGCAGTGACTCCTCATTCCACCCACTCTCCACAGCCAATGTCCTGAATTCGAGTAACGAAGTCGGCAACGCTGCGAGTTCCTTGGCGAAGAGAAAACAGGCGCTTAGCTGCGTCCTTACCTCGGACGGGATGGTCAAACAGCTTCCTCATCTCGGCCGTGAACTCCTGGTATGAAGCCATGCAGGTGTCCTGTCGTTCCCATATGGCTGAAGCCCACTCCAGAGCTCTACCACGCAGCAATTCAATGACAAAGGCTATCCTAGCCTTGTCTGTGGCATAAGAGTGGGGCTGTAGATCGAACACTAATCCACACTGCATAAGAAAAGAACGGCATCTTCCCAACTCCCCCTCATATTTATCAGGCGTCGGAACCTTGGGCTCACGGAAGGGCACAGCTCCAGAAGCGGCAGGCGAAATGGGTGAAACCAGTAGTGGATTCTCCACCGGCAAACTGAGCTGAGCCTGGATCTTCGTCAGACTGGTAGAAAAGTTCCGAACTGACAACGCTATCTCCTGTAGTGCCGTGCTATGTTGTCCCAACATCTTCTCCTGATGGGTAATGGCATGGCGAACAGAGTCCAGGTCCGCTGGGTTCATTTCTGGCCGGATCGTTCTGTCACGGTTTTCTAAGCCAGAACCCAGAAGCAGAAGATGTTGGGACAACATAGCACGGCACTACAGGAGATAGCGTTGTCAGTTCGGTGAGTTGAAACGAAGGTGAGTATTTATTAACAGATTTAAAAAAACGATGCAGAATAATCCAGGGGACAGAGCGGGCGGCGGAGATGAGTTGGTGGAGGTGCAGTGGCAGATCCAATAATGGCTCGGCAGCCGCCGACAACCAGGCAGGGGTTGGGTGAAGGTTCCGGGAGATTGACTGTAGATAGAAACAAACGGAGGTAAGTACACGGCAAGCCAACAAGGTGCAAAACAACAAAACTAACGCTAGAAACTCAAAGGCTGATACGCTGACAAACATACTGTTCATGGCTAACGATCCGGCAGGGAATGGATGTCAGGTCAGAGCTTATGAAGGGTGATGATCAGGACCAGGTGTGCAGATCGCTGATGAGATGCAGGTGCGGGTAATCGGGAGATCTCCCGCCTAGCAACGTCGCCCGGCAACCAGGCAGGGAGCGTTCAAGAACCTTCAGGAACAGGAGATTCAGGGCAGAAAACTGGCAACACAGGCAGGAACCGACTCAGGACGCAGGGTTCATGACAAAATATTTGTTCATATTTCATAGTAATGTATTCACACTCCATAAAGATTTGTTCATATTTCATAGAAAGGTATTTGCTCTCCAGAGAATTTTTTTTTTTGGTTTATTGTTAAAGATACTCAATAAGATAAATTGTTACTTGTCATAATCCTATTCTGTTTGTTTTCGAGACTTTTAGTTAGTCTCGAAGGGGGGAATGTAGTGTATTAAGATTATGACTTTGTTAATGGTTTTAAGTGGAACCTGAGAGGATGTTTATTTAGTGTCAGAGGAATTGTTTTAGTGTGACGCCACATAGGACAGAGAAGTCTGTGTGTTGTAGACAGGGGATTGGACAGTAGAGGGAGCCACCCATATTTTGGGGAAGATTATATATACTGGGTTTAAACGAAGAAGAGCAGAGCAGACATTGCAATTTGGGAACCACTGCTCTCCGGATGCTATATACATCTGTACACTTATGCTGAAATCTTGTGATATGAATAAAACTTATGATCAAAGTTCAGTATAAGCGGACTCCTTTGTTTAACAGCAATAATTAGCAACATTGACTCGACACTACACTGGCAAACCAATTTAACAAATATCCTATAACTTCAGTTTATTGTTGTTGTAGCCTTATGTTATTATGCAATTATTAATGGACATGTTTAATTAATTAAATTGGAAGTCATCAAAGCTCTCGCAATTGCCAATCATACATTTAAAGAAACATTTTAGTCATTTAGCAGACGCTCTTATCCAGAGCGATTTACAGTTAGTGAGTGCATACATTTTCGTACTGGTCCCCCGTGGGAATCAGTTGTTAGAACGCATTAGATTGACGGTAACAGTAGTCAGATTAGGCTACAGGTAAAAAATCCTTCTGAATTGGCTTGATAACGTTATGGAAAAAGGGTTTATTGTATAAATATGGCAACTTCTCCCTTGCTGTGAAATAAAAATGTGGGCTAGTTTTCAGGGCTTCTGGGTAGGTTTTGAGTGGTCATTGAACTGGAAATTTTAGCTAAAATGTGGCGCTGGACATTTTAAATTTACCGGACCCATATGCATTGGGTGCATAACCTGATTAGGGTATCCACCCACTGTGCTCAGAATGACAGGAATCACATTTAGATTATGGCAATTAATCTTAACAGAACATGCAACTGCATGTATCCTTCTTACCAAATTCCGATGCGCACTTTAAAGCTGTACATTGTAGTCATTTAGCAGAGCAATTTACAGGAGCAATTAGGGTTAAGTGCCTTGCTCAAGGGCACATCGACAGATATTTCACCTAGTCAGCCCGGGGATTCGAACCAGCCCAAGGCTCTTATCCGCTAGGCTACCTGCCACCCCATGTTAGAATAACATTTACTTCTCCTCAGCCAACAAGAGGAGTAACAAACAGCAAAATCACTAGCCTATGTCAATCTACTATCCCCCATAGAAGAAAAGTTTACATATTCTATTGGGTCAGCTTGTCATTCTGTGCTAGAAATAAATAGCCTATTCCTATTCCTGGGACAGTTGTGGGAGCAATGAGGCTGATGCAACAGGTCAGAAAGTTTAGCTTAAAAGGTTGATAAACTTCTTCACATTTTAATCGCGCAATTCGCACAATTAGCGGGAAAACGCAGTTGTCAAAAAATCACAAAGCACATGAGAGCTGTTTCATATCACAGAGATGAAAATAACAGTTAGAAATTTAGAAAGAGAGGCGATCTAAAGATAGCATGGGTTGCCAATATGACTAGGATTATGCCTTTGGCTACTGGACAATGAAAGAAAGTTGATTTGAAAACCAATAGAACATGAGAGAAATAGGCTACTGGTTTCAATGGCAAATGGAAGTCTTTATAAAATAATTGGCACCATGTTTCTATGGTCTACTTTGAAGCAAGGTAAAACATGCCTCATAATAGGAAGTAAAGCGTTCAGGTTTCAAACAATTAAGTATGTTTTCAAAATGCATACTGCCTCCAGCTCATTAAAAAGTGGTGTGTGACGCGCTGAAGCCTGCCTACCATGGCCTATGCAATTGAATGGCGAATGGGAAGTGTGCTTAAATTACCAGTTGAGAAATACAAATAATAGGCCTAACTCATTTTAATCGTGGCCATCAACATTGTTTTTTACACGCGATTGCGTTTGGAATTGTTGCGCAATGATTGGGTTTATAACAGCAGCAACAAAGGAGCTGTTTGTGGAGTTGTAGCAGCCAGGTAGCAGCAGCTCTCGCGCTGTTTGACAGATTTTCAGCTCAAACTAGGTTCTGCATCTGTATGCTATTTGCGGGTGATAAATAACATACATAACAACTAATTCTAATTCAATTTAATTCCACTCAATTAGGCTATGCAAATTAACCTATAGACCGATAAGCATGGCTTGTCAAATGTATTTACATCAACTGGTATTTTCATCAATGAATAAGCTAAAAAGAATTATTTTGCAATGGGATTTTTAATTATTTTCCTGGACAATATGGTTGGTGCCAATTTTATTTATCGGCTTTTAATGTATTTTTGCACCAAAAGTGTGTGTGTAGATGCATTTAGACCCTAGTGTTCATACTGTTTAGATGGATTTGTTGGAGAGAGTAGGTTTTTCTGTCATTTTCATTGTTTTGTTTAGCTCTAGCCCTTCATTCTCTTACAGTTGATATTTTCTCTGATTCCAAACTGCTCTCATTATCCATGTAATCACTGGCCCTATGGTCCAATTATCCTGTCACTGGCCCTATGCTCAGACAGTCATCTCCATGATTAGGCTCACCTATGGCCTCTGGGGTTCTCTGTTTGTCTTCCATATGCTAATGTGATGCTAAGATTAACGGATGGCAGACAGTGCAGCTCACCCATTTATGGGGTCGCAAGTGATTTCACCATTCATCTGGGACCAGTGTTGTGTAGGGATGGAATCAAACCATTAAATGACCAAGCGCTATACAATCTTTTCCCCTCTTTAAGCTGCATGGACCATAGCCCTTCATTAGCAATCTAGAATAGCTGGAGCTCTCAAGTGTGTACGCACAGACAATGACAGGAGAAAAACTTTAAACTAAAATATAGAGTGGTACTAGTAGACTCTTCTTAAAAGAGTGGTTCACTTTTTTCTTTACCAAATCTACATTTTTGATGTAAATCGCATGTTATAGAAGGGTCCATCACTTTTTTTTTGCTATTTCACTTGGTTTTGAGAATATTACCCCACCCGCAGTAGACTTCCTCATTGCTCGTTCTGCAGCATGGGGGCCATGGATAAACATGAACAAAGGCTCCAAAAACCTAATACGTCCTTTTAGTAATGGCAAACACCAAAATACATCCTTTTAGTAATGGCAAAGCTCTCAGTGTACAGTAATGATGTAGGTCTTTAGATGTTGTGCACATGAAATTGTGTAATTCCGAACTTTATCCGCAACGTTGTATTCCAATTTGTTGGACTCGAGCGACACATTTCCGTGTGCGAGCATGCGCATGCTTTCTCGTTCCCATTGTGGTGATACGAGAAATGAGAACACGTGCATGCTCACACACAGAAATGTTTCACACGCACGCATCCACGCAGACACACAACAGTTATGGGTCTTCCTATAAATAATGGGGCCATTGGTATTGGGATCAAATTTTCAAAATGGTAAAAAGAAAATAAAAAAAATAATGTGTACTTTGAGGAATAAAAGTGAATATATACAAATTGGCCCATAACTCTACCTATACAACAACATAGGCCTATGACTATCCATCCTTTAAGCAGGGTTCAGTCAAATTAAAGGACTTTCAGGGACTTTTTCAAGCACTTATTTGTAATTTTCAAGGACCTCAATGTTATACAATTGTATAATTTATATAATTGTACATATAGGGCCTAATAGACAACTCCCCCTCCCCCCAAAAAGCAGAAAGTGTCAGAATAAAGTAGGCCATTACCACTTTAAGAATAATGCATTTTTCAGGCCTTGCCAATGCATTGATATTGAAATTATTATTAAATTCTAAAATCTGTGAGAATAATGTGGACATTGCCTGACTAAATAGATTGGATGCATGGCGATTTTTCTGTACCTATGTGGCCGACGCAGACACACATAATAAAGCCATGAATAGCGGTATCATTAATCTCACCATTTGAATCTCACCATCGCTGTTTTTATCACGAGAAAGTGACCAAAAACCAGGTTCCTTTTTTAATGGAAGGATTTGGAAAGCCAAGATGAAGCCAACATCAGTTGTTGTCATCCTCATAATAATCGCACGTGGTTTTACCACAACAGAGTAGTGCAACACCCTTCAATTGAAGCGTCAGGAAACAAACTGATAAAAAATGAAATCACAGGTAATTGTAAGGGAGAAGGAGAAATGATAAATTGGCTTCAATAATTACAAGGACTTTTCAAGTACGAAATTGAGGAAATGTCTGATTTTCAAGGTAGGCCTATTGCAGTACTTGAATTTCCGAGCTCCAAATTCAAGTTTATTTGTCATGTTATTTATTTACTAGATCATATTGTGAATAAGCCCACTAGGCTATGTCATTTGTTGTCATTATATCCAGAATAATTAATAGGAATAGCGTTGGGTGTTGCTCAATACTCTATCCTGCACACAGTAGACTCTGTGTCCAATCCAAGGCACAAAAACATATGAAAACATGAACTCATTACCTTGATGCTTTCTCTGACCCTTAGCCTACAATTCCGCGCGCAGAAATCTAATTAACACAACAAAAAAAATCCCCATCAAAATCCATCTGTTTAAGCTAGAGATATCAAATTTTTTGCATGGGCTAAATCTCTAACCACAGCATCCACCGATATCGCCCTTCTGCATCTGTGGTGAAAGGTGGCAGAGCTAGAGCAGTGTTTGTCAGACCATGAGACAACCCAGAAATCGGTCTTCTCAGACAAACAACAAAGTATTATGACCACTCTATTGAAAGGTGAGACTCTCACGAACACGGTGGCGTTCTCTGTTTTGCTCTATGATGCCCACAAGCCTCACAAGACTCGTCTGAAGGTCCCTGGTACCAGTTTTAAAAAATGATGGAAGTATATATGGAGATAGTTTAATGCCTAAAATAAGGGGATAAATACATGTACAAAAGAAAATAAAAAAAGTTTCCTGATCTTTCTTATATTACTCAGACATGACAGACACTTCAGAACAAACTTCCTTTGATTTTCTTTCGGGACTATCTGTTGTTCCATGTAGTGAATCTGTCATTATACAGTGGGGAAAAAAAGTATTTAGTCAGCCACCAATTGTGCAAGTTCTCCCACTTAAAAAGATGAGAGAGGCCTGTAATTTTCATGACAGACAAAATGAGAAAAAAAAATCCTGAAAATCACATTGTAGGATTTTTAATGAATTTATTTGCAAATTATGGTGGAAAATAAGTATTTGGTCAATAACAAAAGTTTCTCAATACTTTGTTATATACCCTTTGTTGGCAATGACACAGGTCAAATGTTTTCTGTAAGTCTTCACAAGGTTTTCACACACTGTTGCTGGTATTTTGGCCCATTCCTCCATGCAGATCTCCTCCAGAGCAGTGATGTTTTGGGGCTGTCGCTGGGCAACACAGACTTTCAACTCCCTCCAAAGATTTTCTATGGGGTTGAGATATGGAGACTGGCTAGGCCACTCCAGGACCTTGAAATGCTTCTTACGAAGCCACTCCTTCGTTGCCCGGGCGGTGTGTTTGGGATCATTGTCATGCTGAAAGACCCAGCCACGTTTCATCTTCAATGCCCTTGCTGATGGAAGGAGGTTTTCACTCAAAATCTCACGATACATGGCCCCATTCATTCTTTCCTTTACACAGATCAGTCGTCCTGGTCCCTTTGCAGAAAAACAGCCCCAAAGCATGATGTTTCCACCCCCATGCTTCACAGTAGGTATGGTGATCTTTGGATGCAACTCAGCATTCTTTGTCCTCCAAACACGACGAGTTGAGTTTTTACCAAAAAGTTCTATTTTGGTTTCATCTGACCATATGACATTCTCCCAATCCTCTTCTGGATCATCCAAATGCACTCTAGCAAACTTCAGACGGGCCTGGACATGTACTGGCTTAAGCAGGGGGACACGTCTGGCACTGCAGGATTTGAGTCCCTGGCGGCGTAGTGTGTTACTGATGGTAGGCTTTGTTACTTTGGTCCCAGCTCTCTGCAGGTCATTCACTAGGTCCCCCCGTGTGGTTCTGGGATTTTTGCTCACCGTTCTTGTGATCATTTTGACCCCACGGGGTGAGATCGAGGGAGATTATCAGTGGTCTTGTATGTCTTCCATTTCCTAATAATTGCTCCCACAGTTGATTTCTTCAAACCAAGCTGCTTACCTATTGCAGATTCAGTCTTCCCAGCCTGGTGCAGGTCTACAATTTTGTTTCTGGTGTCCTTTGACAGCTCTTTGGTCTTGGCCATAGTGGAGTTTGGAGTGTGACTGTTTGAGGTTGTGGACAGGTGTCTTTTATACTGATAACAAGTTCAAACAGGTGCCATTAATACAGGTAACGAGTGGAGGACAGAGGAGCCTCTTAAAGAAGAAGTTACACGTCTGTGAGAGCCAGAAATCTTGCTTGTTTGTAGGTGACCAAATACTTATTTTCCACCATAATTTGCAAATAAATTCATAAAAAATCCTACAATGTGATTTTCTGGATTTCTTTTCCTCAATTTGTCTGTCATAGTTGACGTGTACCTATGATGAAAATTACAGGCCTCTCTCATCTTTTTAAGTGGGAGAACTTGCACAATTGGTGGCTGACTAAATACCTTTTGTTCCCCACTGTATGTGTTTCTATTGGCTAATAGCAGTAATGCCAAATGTAATGTTTCATCCAATAATAATAATAATTTTTAAAAAACATACCCAAATCAAATAGCTATACTTGGTATGACCATCTTAAAACAATTCCATATGTTAGCTTTTATTTTGCAATCACATACATTATTTTGGATTTGTGTGCCCATTAAACTGTTTTCACCCCATAACATAAGGAGACAGGAAATGTTACATAGTTACACTACATTTCTGAGATCTCTATACAAACAACTGTCCGACAGCTAGATCCAGTATTCTTACAGGGTTCAAGTTCAATGTCTAATTTAACTGATTGATACTTAATATATGATGCAATATAATGACAACTTACACTGCCATAAATGCAAGGACAGAAAAGTAATGTTTTATGTCACACGATTTTGGACAAATCCGTCAAAACACCAACCATGATAAAGGGTTAAACATAGGTTTTAAATAAACTCTGGAATTGTATTGAAATAGCTATGATCAACCCCATATATCTTAATGTAATGACATTAAAAACGTGGCAGATTATTATCAATGATTTACCAACAGCTGTAACAAGTTGTCCAGTGTAGGAAATCCTCACTGGTACCCTAGTTTATAGAAAGACCCTTATACATTGGTTTAAATGATGAAATCGTCACACTGTTTGTGAAGCAAGTTCGAGATCATCTGGACATCACATACTGTAGGATATCAGAGATTTTGTGAGGGGGTCTCTCTTTCTCTCTCTCTCTCTCTTTCTTTCTCTCTCTCTCTCTCTCTCTCTCTCTCTCTCTCTCTCTGTCTGTCTCTCTCTCTGTGTGTGTACATAGCCAATATCAGAAAACATGGTTCTTTGTGTCTTTGAGATGTAAAGCAGGGAGGAGTGAGGCAGCTCCAGATTGGCCCAGTGAAGCACAGAGACGTTTCTTTGAGCCGTAGAGTAATTGAACATGGCAGAGAGTGGCATTTCACACTTCAAAAGCTCTGTGTGGAGATTGGCTGTCATACGGTCGGGTGGCCAGCAGCTTCCAGATGAACATTGTTGGGACTCGTACATGACAGACTATAGGATGACTCCCTAGCTTGCGCCCCAAGTGGCACCCTATTCCCTATATAGTGCACTACATTTAACCAGGACCCTGGTCAAAAGTAGTACACTACATAGGGAATAGGGTGCCATTTGGAACATATCCTGAGAAACAGATTCTACAGCTCAGACAGGATTTCATACTAATTATCCAAAACAAGCAGCAGAGTCAAAGCAGAGCACTATGTTATTCACTTACACACAATCTATTCTACAGAATGCCTTTGCCAGCTAAAAAAAGCAGTTGAGTTCTGTTGTTGGAAGAGGTATATATGGACGTGGAAGTTAGTAGACTACAGTGGTGGTTTGAAAGTATTCCAAACGAGAGCTTCACTTCTGTTCCAATCTGTTGCAGATGCTGAAGTATTCTGAAAATTGTGTTCAATCTCTGGCCTGTATTGTGTTATGTGCTCAAAAATCATAAGAGCAGGGTATTGTTCACCAGATAATCAAACTGACCTAATAATATTGACAGGGTTCTATGTAATTATGACAGGGTTCTATGTAATCTAGTTAATTACTTGGGTAGTCTCCTCTGTTCACCAGCTTCCCACACACATGAAGAGTGTCAGGAGTCACACCCACTCACAGTGGCAGCAGCACACAGGCTTATATAGAGCCCTGTGACTAAACATTCATTGATGGTCCTGAACACTCACTGGTGGTCTTCTTTAAGGACAATATATATATTAAAGAATTAAGAATAAAATGGAACACTAATGTATTTCCCCACTCCTGTATTATTTACTCTTATCATACACCACATTACCAAATGTATGTGGACACCTGCTCGTCCAACATCTCATTCCAAAATCATGGGCATTAATATGGAGTTGGTCCCCCCTTTGCTGCTATAACAGCCTCTACGCTTCTGGGAAGGCTTTCCACTAGATGTTGGGACATTGCTGCGGGGACTTGCTTCCATTTAGCCACAAGAGCATTAGTGAGGTCGGGTACTAATGTTGGCGCTCCAATTCATCCCAAAGGTGTTCGATGGGGTTGAGGTCAAGGCTCTGTGCGGGCCAGTCAAGTTCTTACACACAGATCTCGACAAACCCTTTCTGTATGGACCTCGCTTTATGCACTGGGGCATTGCCATGCTGAAATAGGAGAGGGCCTTTCCCAAACTGTTGGCACAAAGTTGGAAGCACAGAATCGTCTAGAATGTCATTGAATGCTGTAGCGTTAAGATTTCCCTTCACTGGAACTAAGGGGCCTAGCCCGAACCCTGAAAAACAGCCCCAGACCATTATTCCTCCTCCACCAAACTTTACAGTTGGCACTATGCACAGCGTCCTCCTGGCATCCGCCAAACCCAGATTCGTCCGTCGGACTGCCAGATGATGAATCGTGATTAATCCTTTCCACTGTTCCAGAGTCCAATGGCAGCGAGCTTCACACCACTCCAGCCAACGCTTGGCATTGCACATGGTGATCTTAGGCTTGTGTGCGACTGCTTGGCCATGGAAACCCATTTCACGAAGCTCCCGACGAACAGTTATTGTGCTGACGTTGCTCCCAGAGGCAGTTTGGAACTCGGTAGTGAGTGTTGCAAACGAGGACAGACTATTTTTACGTGCTACGTGCTTCAGCACTCGGCGGTCCCGTTCTGTGAGCTTGTGTGGCCTACCACTTCGCAGCTGAGCCGTTGTTGTTCCTAGATGTTTCCGCTTCACAATAACAGCACTTACAGTTGACTGGGGCAGCTCTAGCAGGGCAGAAATTTGACGAACTGACTTGTTGGAAAGGTGTCATCCTATGACGGTGCCACATTGAAAGTTACTGAGCTCTTCAGTATGGCCATTCTACTGTCAATGTTTGTCTATGGAGATTGCATGGCTGTGTGCTGGATTTTATACACTTGTCAGCAAGGGACGGGTGTGTCTGAAATAGCCGAATCCACTAATACTTTTGTATTTATAGTGTATTTATTGTCATATGTGTTATATCTACTGCATTCTAATAAACATTATCATATTTATTATACTCTATGTACGTATTTATTATTTATATATTATTATAATACTGTACATGCTTCCCCTGGATGGAGGGGGATACTGTGGTGCATTACGGTTCACTAAGCACAAAAACTATTGGAATGTTTGAGGCTTTCAAATTCCCAGGAAGTTGCCTGCCTCATTCTCCATAGTTTATGGAGACATACAGGCTACACTGTAAAAAATGAAGTGTTGAATCCACAAATTACTAATATTATTATTAGTAGTAGTAGATTAACACCCAATGTTTTAGAGTAAAAAAGGTTGAATAAATAGTTTGGATTTACACAAATAAGGTATGTCCAGGGAATAAATAATAGTCATAAAAAATTGGGATTTACTGATAATATGATTAAATATGTGTTGTTGTTACACAAATATTCAGTACCCAACATATTAGGGTCTCAAAAACACTTAATGTTTAAAAAAGTTTTTCTGTATTCGATCATTTGCCATTTTAACCCACTTTGGCAGGCTTTGTTGAAAACAGTGCTCAATCTACCAGCAGTAGCCTACCTGAAGGTATAACTGCAAGCAATGCATGATGTTGAATTTGCCTCTGTCATTAAGAATGGTGACAGTGGGTGGTAAGAATGGGTGGTATGATCAACAAAAGTCAATTTGCCTGACGGTTTTGATATCCGTTCATCATGATCCATTACACCTCATGGTGCAACAAGTTGCTTAATAGTAATACAGAAATATACTTTTCTTTCTTCAAACATGCACACAACATTGTGTAAAAGTTTTTTTATTTTATTGAATTACCCACAATCCTCTAAAAAAGGAATAGTTATTGCAAGAACTTAAAATTATTAAATTGAGAGAAATATTATTATTATTATCTCATAAAATATATATATTTTGGTCAAATGAAATTAACAAATCATTGAAGCGACTTAAACTAATTGTTATGAAGTATATGTTGGTTGTTTTTTTGTCCAGTATAATTCATCCCAGAATAATGTTTTACAGTTTACGATTTGTCATGTACTGTATGTGGATAACAAATTATTTACATTATCTCTCTCCTCCTCTCAATTATATTCAATTAAATTCAAAGGAATTCGTTGGCATGGGAAACATATGTTTACATCGCCAAAGCAAGTGAAATATATAATAAACAAAATTGAAATAAACAATAAAAAATGTACAGTAAACATTAAACTCACAAAAGTTTCAAAGGAATAGAGACATTTCACATTTTATATTATGGCTATGTACAGTGTTGTAACGATGTGCAAATAGATAAAGTACAAAAGGGAAAATAAATCAACATAAATATGGGTTGTATTCACAATGGTGTTTGTTCTTCACTGGTTGCCCTTTTCCTGTGGCAACAGGTCACAAATCTTGCTGCTGTGATGGCACACTGTGGTATTTCACCCAATAGATATGGGAGTCTATCAAAATTAGATTTGTTTTCCAATTTTTTGTGGGTCTGTGTAATCTGAGGGAAATATGTGTCTCTAATATGGTCATACATTTGGCAGGAGGTTAGGAAGTACAGCTCAGTTTCCACCTCATTTTGTGGGCAGTGTGCACATAGCCTGTCTGTCTTCTCTTGAAAGCCAGGTCTGCCTATGGCGGCCTCTCTCAATAGCAAGGCCATGCTCACTGAGTCTGTACATAGTCAAAGCTTTCCTCCCTCTCTCTCTCTCTCTCTCTCTCTCTCTCTCTCTCTCTCTCTCGCTCACGCTCTCTCGTTCTCTCTGGCTCTCTCTCTCTTCCTCCTTCTCTCTGTCTCTCTCTCTCTTCCTCCTTCTCTCTCCCTCTCCCCCCCCCCACGCTTTCTCCCTCTCTAGCTCTCTCTTCTTTCTTTCTCTCTCTCTCTCTGTCTCTCACTAGGTTTCTGAATTGGATTATAATTTACAGCTGGACTGGGAGACTGTAGAGGCTGCATCCTGCAGACTCCATCAGATAGGGAGATAATGGTCCTTTATGATGGCTCCTGAGATAATGAAATGCCAGTGTCTGTAATAAGATCAGTGGAAAGTGAGCTTTTGACCCTTAGAAAGGCTGGCTTCATGTGGATAATTTCTAGTGAGGGTAGTAGTTCTGAAACCAAGTGCAGAGTGTGCTTCTCACTGTTCTGTTCTGAATTATTGGTGATTATTCCGTTGTTTTGGGGTCAGTGAATAGAAACAAAATGCCACACAATCACTGCAACACTAATGCACATGATGCAACAGTACGCGCACATCATGACGCACACGGGGACACACAAACGCACAAACAGTGGAAATGCCAAAATGCTAATGGAAACATTTACCAGTGGCTGGGAGGCAGGGCTGTTCAAACAAGAAGAGATGTTGTAAGGTCGAGGAGGGGATTACACATTCACACAGCAGCAGCAGCGCCTGTCTGCCTTCCAGGCAGCTCTGCCCAGATCCCAAACACAGAACCACTGTAGGACCATTGTGGAAAAACCCAACCACTGGTCCCATCCTTTTATAACCACATATTTGTTTGTGTGGAATCTTCACATACTGGCTTTTTGGAAGTCCTGAAAAACAGTAATATATGTACAGTACCAGTCAAAAGTTTGGACAAACCTACTAATTCAAGGGTTTTTCTACATTGTATAATAATAGTGAAGATGTCAAAACCATGAAATAACACATATGGAATAATGTAGTAACCAAAAAAGTGTTAAACAAATCAAAATATGTTTTATATTTGAGATTCTTCAAATTAGCCACCCTTTGCCTTGATGACAGCTTTCGACACTCTTGGCATTCGCTCAACCAGCTTCATTTGCTATACATTTGAGCTAATTTTAAAGGGTAAACTATAACTACATCACCAAAACACAACTCAGTTATCCACCTGACTAATCATCAAGCTAATTTGTTAGTCATTACATTGTGGCTGGTAATTGCTGTGTATGTATTATTCAGGTAACCTCTAATTGTCACAACTTCCGCCGAGGCTGCCCCCCCTCCTGGTTCGGGCAGGCTTCGGCGTTCGTCGTCACTGGAGTACTAGCTACTGCCGATCCCATTCTCATCACTCCACTTGTCATGTCTTGTCAATCACACACACCTGGTGCTCATTCCCCTAATTAGTATGTGTATAAGTGTTCCCTCTGTTCCCCTTGTCTTTGTGAGTGATTGTTTGTTGTGAGAGCGTGTAGCTCGGTTGAGCTACTATTCACTGTGTTTATGCCAAGGTGGATGTTTTCCCTTGTAATAGTTTCGTTTGACGCTTGGGGCGTTTGATTTATGTAAACAGATTAAACTCTGGACTTCTGTATTTTACCTCCTGCGCCTGACTCCTTCATTAACACCTCGTCACACTAATGTGAATGATCAAAGAGATGAATTCTGCAGTTCCCTCCACACAGCAAATTGTTTTCTCTAAGATGTATAGTAGCTACAGTACAATACAAGATGGTGGCAAAATTGTTCAAGGTCTATATCTTACAAAAATAGATGGATATAGTTTATAGGAAGATACATTATTGGGTTGTCAGGGAGGATGGATTTCCTCTGAAATGTCCTCCTGTTCCACTTTTTCTCTCCCTATAAAATCAAATCAAATTGTATTTGTCACAGGCTTCGTAAACAACAGGTGTAGACTAACAGTGAAATTCTTACTTACCGGCAACAATGCAGAGAAAAAAATTGAATAAAAATAGACAAAATAAATAATAACATGAGGAATAAATACACAAGAGTAACTATAACTTGGCTATATACACGTGTTACCAGTACTGAGTCGATGTGCAGGGGTGCGAGGTAATTGAGGTAGTTATGTACAGTTGAAATTGGAAGTTTACATACACTTAGATTGGAGTCATTAAAACTTGTTTTTCAACCACTCCACAAATTTCTTGTTAACAAACGATAGTTTTGGCAAGTCGGTTAGGACATCTACCTTGTGCATGACACAAGTACTATTTCCAACAGTTGTTTACAGACAGATTATTTCACTTATAATTCACTCTATCACAATTCCAGTGGGTCAGAAGTTTACATACACTAAGTTGACTGTGCCTTTAAACAGCTTGGAAAATTCCAAAAAATGATGTCATGGCTTTAGAAGCTTCTGATAGACTAATTGACATCATTTGAGTCAATTGGAGGTGTACCTTTGGATGTATTTCAAGGCCTACCTTCAAACCCAGTGCCTCTTTGCTTGACATCATGGGAAAATCAAAAGAAATCAGCCAAGACCTAAAACTTCTAGTGTATTTGAGGTTTAAAAAGGCTTCTAAATTATTTTCCTGCTGTAGCAAATAAGCTAAAATTAAGATCCTACATCTGTAGCCTATATTCTTCAAAAATAAATGGGTATTGAACAGCTGAATATATAGCAGATTGTACCTTGCAGGATCTTGGGCCCTTCAATCCACTCCATAAAATCGTCTTCATCGTGACAGTCTGGGCTGGCATTTACAACCTTGAACTGCCCAGTGCCACTTGCAGAGTGTATCAATGGTCCTGGTTGACTTTGTCCCTGCAGTTCAAATCCTCCACAGAGGTTCAGACACTGTGGGGTGTTCGGTGGACGTCGCAGGCTGATTGGGTTATAACCATGACTAATGGTGGCCTTAAATTGGTCCCCGGAACAGGTTGTCCGAGGCTAAGAATGGTGGTCGGAGGCCATTCTGGATCATATGCTGGATGAAACTGTTGTCAGTTTTGGGAATTTTTTCAACATATTTGTACCGCAGAGTAATGATATCTCACTATCAAGCTTTTCAATGTAGAAACGATAGAAAATTCTACAAATCACCAACATTCTATTGAAATTAGCGGCACCCCGCCCTACAGGCGGTAAATCATTAGATCTGATTAATGCAGGATCTCTCAGTACTTTGCTCCGTTCATCTTTGCCTAGATCCTGACTAGTCTCCCAGTCCCTGCCACTGAAAAACATCCCCACAGCATGATGCTGCCACCACCATGCTTCACCATAGAGATGGTGCCAGCTTTCCTCCAGACGTGAAGCTTGGCATTCAGGCCAAAGAGTTCAATCTTGGTTTCATCAGACCAGAGAATCTTGTTTCTCATGGTCTGAGAGTCTTTAGTTGCCTTTTGGCAAACTCCAAGCGGGCTGTCATGTGCCTTTTACTGAGGAGTGGCTTCCGTCTGGCCACCATAAAGGCCTGATTGGTGGAGTGCAGCAGAGATGGTTGTCCTTCTGGAAGGTTCTCCCATCTCCACAGAGGAACACTAGAGCTCTGTCAGAGTGACCATTGGGTTCTTGGTCACCTCCCTACGGACAATTCCTTCGACCTCATGGCTTGTTTTTTGCTCTGACATGCGCTGTCAACTGTGGGACCTTATATAGACAGGTGTGTGCCTTTCCAAATCATGTCCAATCAATTGAATTTACCAAAGGTGGACTCCAATCAAGTTGTAGAAAGATCTCAAGGATGATCAATGGAAACAGGATGCACCTGAGCTCTATTTCGAGTCTCATAGCAAAGGGGCTGAATACTTATGTAAATAAGTTATTTATGTTTTTTATTTTTAATAAATTTGTCATTATGGGGTACATTTTTGCTTTGTCATTATGGGGTATTGTGTGTAGATTGCTGAGGAAACATTTTAGAATAAGGCTGTAACGTAACAAAATGTGGAAAAAGTCAATGGGTCTGAATACTTTCCGAAATTACTGTACTTTACTGAAATTACAACAATCTTTAACTCAAAACCCCTCTACTAATAAGATATTTCCAACTTCCTGTCTATTTCAAATGTAGGCCTAATTATTATTTTGTTCACTGTCAAATGCTCGCTGTCACCCTATGTGTTGAACTATTGAACTATAGAAAACATTTTTTGTTTTGCAAATGCAACTGGCAATGTAACGTTATTTGGCTATTAGTTCTTGCGCTGAGTTGCGGTATAAGGCACATGCTGGGATAATAATGTCTCTAGAAACAGGCTCTCTCCCCCGTCAAACTTTCCTTGTCAATTCATTTCAGATGCTACATTATCTAAGCATTATACTATAGGCCTAATACAGTGGTGGTCAGTGCCTTTTAAGACGAGGGAGGATGATAATTTTTTAATGAGCATGGCCTTATTTGTATTACAGAATATTGGAAGACTGTCATTCATATTCCATTCACCCAGCTCAATGTAACATCAATAGGTTTAGGCTACTACATGATACTCACATTTTCCCTATACCCATCAAGAGGTTGCTACAACCTAGCCTATGAATGAAAATGTACAACGTAGGGGCACAGGTCGAGATAATTTTGAGTAGTCAAGGTGACAGACATCTAGCTGATCTAAGGTGTAATCATTAGTCCAACTGTTGCAAATGAGAGATTTTGTTGGACAAATTCAGGTATGGTTATCTCCGTTTCTTTCCGTTTAAGATTTTATTTCAACAGAATCGGCGGAATGAATACACCCCTGATCATACATAAACACAGTTCACTTTCATAGCAGCCACATACAAACAGTATGATCCCTTTGTTCGTTGTATAATTCCTTCTCGCATCTACGCACTCTCCTCCTCTCACCTTTTCCCCTCGCTTGTGGACTTCAGTGCACAACACATCAGCTGTCTGTGTGTCACGTTCGTTCATGAACGGGTCAGACCAAGGCGCAGCATGATATGCATACATGTTTATTAGAACCGAATAAACAACTACAAAACAACCAATGAAACGTGAAGTCCAAGGTACACAAACAACATACCTAACACGGAACAAGATCCCACAACCCACTAGTGCCAATAGGCTGCCTAAGTATGGTCCCCAATCAGAGACAACGAGCGACAGCTGCCTCTGATTGGGAACCACACCGGCCAACATAGATCTAGAATACTAGATCCTACAACATAAAACAAACACAACAAGGAATATACACACCCTGACTCAACATATAAGCGTCCCCTGAGTCAGGGCGTGACAGTACCCCCCCCCAAAGGTGCGGACTCCGACCGCACAACATAAACATAACAGGGTAGGGGCCGGGTGGGCATTCCGCCTCGGAGGCGGATCCGGCTCAGGGCGTGACGACCTCTCTCTCTTCGCCTCCCTGTTGCGCCCCTGGTCTGGTCTAGACCTCGGCGCGTTGCTTTCCCTCTCCTTCCTCCCACTATATTCCAAGCCCTGTATGGACCCTGGTGTGGGAGACCCCGAACCTGGAGAGGGGCTAACGTCTGGGTCTGGACTGGAGCCGCTGACCGGAGCTGGACCGGGCACCGGTGGAGCGGACTGCTCAGGCTCCGGACTGGAGCCCGGTGGAGCGGACTGCTCTGGCTACGGAGTGGAGCAGCTGACCGGAGCTGGGTCAGGCACTGGTAGAGCGGACTGCTCTGGCTCCGGAGTGGAGCTGCTGACCGGAGCTGGACAGAACCCCGGTGAAGCGGATTGCTCTGGCTCCGGAGTGGAGCAGCTGACCGGAGCTGAACTGGACACCGGTGGAGCGGACTGCTCTGGCTCCGGAGTAGAGCAGCTGACCGGTGCCGGACCAGGCACCGGTGGAACAGGCACGGGCCGTGCCGGACTGGACACACGCACCACTGGCTTGGTGCGAGGAGCAGGAACAGGCCGGACCGGGCTGGCGACGCGCACCACTGCCTTGGTGCGAGGGGCAAGAACAGGCCGGGCCGGGCTGGCAACGCGCACCACTGACTTGGTGCGAGGGACAGGAACAGGCCGGACCGGGCTGGCGACGTGCACCACTGCCTTGGTGCGAGCGGCAGGAACAGGCCGGGCCGGGCTGGCGACGTGCACCACTGGCTTGGTGCGAGGGGCAGGAACAGGCCGGGCCGGGCTGGCGACGCGCACCACTGGCTTGGTGCGAGGGGCAGGAACAGGCCGGGCCGGGCTGGGGACGCGCACCACTGGCTTGGTGCGAGGGGCAAGAACGGGCTGGGCCGTACTGGGAACACACACCACTGGCTTAGTGCGGGGAGCAGGAACGGGCCGGACCGGACTGGCGACACGCACCACTTGCTTGGTGCGAGGAGCGGAACTGGGTTCCTTTATTAACCCCCGCTCCTTCTGCTGCCTAACCAGCTCCTCTCGCCGTGCCTCTACACCTTCCGTCTGCTCCCTCTGAACCAATGGCCCCCGTAATCTGGTGGCCTCCTCTCCTAACCAGCAGATCTGCCCTGTCGCGGCCTCCTGCTGCCTCGTCATCCACACCGTGTGCCCCCCCCAAAAAATGTTTTTGGGATTGCCTCTCCACCCTGATCAGGGCCTCCATCTTTCTTGCCAGATCCTCTCTCATCTCCTGCCAAGTCCATCCTCTCTGCTCCTCCTCGGCACACTGCTTGGTCCAGGTCTGGTGGGATCTTCTGTCACGTTCGTTCATGAACGGGTCAGACCAAGGCACAGCGTGATATGCATAAATGTTTATTAGAACCGAATAAACAACTACAAAACAACAAACGAAACGTGAAGTCCAAGGTACACAAACAACATACCTAACACGGAACAAGATCCACAACCCACTAGTGCCAATAGGCTGCCTAAGTATGGTCCCCAATCAGAGACAACGAGCGACAGCTGCCTCTGATTGGGAACCACACCGGCCAACATAGATCTAGAATACTAGATCCTACAACATAAAACAAACACAACAAGGAATATACACACCCTGACTCAACATATAAGCGTCCCCTGAGTCAGGGCGTGACAGTACCCCCCCCCAAAGGTGCGGACTCCGACCGCACAACATAAACATAACAGGGTAGGGGCCGGGTGGGCATTCCGCCTTGGAGGCGGATCCGGCTCAGGGCGTGACGACCTCTCACTCTTCGCCTCCCTGTTGCGCCCCTGGTCTGGTCTAGACCTCGGCGCGTTGCTTCCCCTCTCCTTCCTCCCACTATAGGGCGTGACACTGTGACCAGGCAAAATAACCTTTCCAAGCCAAACCTTCATATCATAGCCGCTAACCGCTACACACAGCTTACATTGTTGTCACCATATTAGCTAACGTCATAGTCAACATAGCTACTAATGTTAGAATTAACACGTTAGTAAACCTGCTACAATCATGCAGTACAGTGTACAGTCAGCAAGCAGTTTAGCAGTTACACCGGCGGGCCCCGGTGGCAATAAATTAATAAAACCAAAAGCTTACCTTGACTTGGAAGAGTTAAAGTGTTGGTTAGCCTTAGCCAGCTAGCTAACATAGCATCCTTCTCTGTTTGAGCCGGGTGTTTGAGTAGGTTAAACAAGATAGCTGCATATGCTAGCTAAGTAAGTAAAAGTGAACGTGAAAAAAATACTACAAATTAAATATAGCTATCTCTCTCTCCCTCTCTCTCTCTCTCTCTCGCTTTTTCTTCATTTCTGAAGAACAAATAATTTAACTGAAATGAGCATAACACATTTTGTACAAATGTAAGCAAGTCATGATGATCAGCATATGTGCAAGGAATGACGACAGGTGCCAGTTTTGTGTTTCTTTCCTCATTAATGGGATGCAACTGAAGCAAACGTAGTTCAATTGAATCTTGTAGGCTAATATTTTCCATATAATTATTTATCTCTCTCATTATGGAGTGCTCTCTAGCCACTTTGAACAACATGATCTTGCATTGACACTGCCTTCTCACAAGGGAATGACCGCAGCAGGTCGTAACAGTATTGTTTGCTGTTATTCTTAAAATTCTATATTGCGCCAAATTTGCGCTCATTCCATGTTCCATAACATTGTCATAGAAAATATGAATGTTGTTTCCAACTACCAATCATCAACTGCGCCGTAAATCCGGCTGCATATTGAATGTTGAGATTGCCGAAAGGCCAGTCTCTTTGGCAAATGACAGGAGTGGCAAGGAGTTGAACGTTAGCTAAAAAGACTGGTACCCAGATTAGTGTAGCAGTGGTCGGTCAGTGAACTATGGTCATGTTGCCTGAAACCTGAACACCTGAATCACTAGAAAAATATTAAAATGTTGGTAATAAAACTAAAATATAAGTATTTACAAGTAAAACCAGCCCAGATTACCTTTTGTACAACATAAGCAACTTTCCACATGGTATTGTATGGAATCAAACCCTCACCTGAACCAGTGAAGAAGAGCAGCTATTTAGTCAGAGGCTACTTTCATGGATGCACAATACAAAAGAGAACTATCTACAGAAATAAGTGGATACTCACTGTGCTTGATAGGTTCGTATTTTGTGAGGTTTGCTACTTTGGACCCCTCACACACCACCTTCGTGCTCGGAAGGTGCTCGGCCGAATGGAAATAGGCCTACTGTGGAGAAACACAGTCAGAAAACAGATTACATGTTTAATGAAGTAGCAACTCCTTTCATCTGTTCTACATTCATAACAATGTAAAATAGATGGAGAAGAATTCTAAGGAAAGGTAACTTTTTAATTATAATTTTCACAAGAAGTTTTATTAAAATATATTTTCACATCATATACAGTGAGCTCCAAAAGTATTGGGACAGTGACATATTTTGGTTCTGTACTCCAGCACTTTTAAATGATAAAGTGGAGACTGTCAGCTTTAATTTGAGGGTATCTTCATCCATATTGGGTGAACCGTTTAGAAATTACATAACTTTTTGTACCAAAAATATTGGTTATTCATAGCACGCAATGACTACATCAAGCTTGTGACTCTACACATTTGTTGGATGCATTTGCTGTTTGTTTTGGTTCTGTTTCAGATAATTTTGTGTCCAATAGAAATTAATGGTAAATAATGTATATTTGGAGTCACTTTTATTGTAAATAAGAATAGAATATGTTTCTAAAAACGTTTATATTGATGTAAAGTGTTGGTCCCATGTTTCATGAGCTGAAATAAAATATCAAAGAAATGTTCCATACGCACAAAAAGCGTATTTCTCTCAAATTTTGTGCAGACATTTGTTTACATCCCTGTTAGTGAGCATTTCTCCTTTGCCAAGATTATCCATCCACCTGCTAGGTGTGGCATATCAAGAAGCTGATTAAACAACATGATCATTACACAGGTGCACCTTGTGCTGGGGACAATAAAAGGCCACTCTAAAATGTGAAGTTTTGTCACACAACACAATGCCACAGATGTCTCAAGTTTTGCGGGAGCGTGCAATTGGCATGCTGACTGCAGGAATGTCCACCAGAGCTGTTGCCAAATAATTTAATGTTCATTTCTCTACCACAAGCTGCCTCCAACTTCGTATCAGAGAATTTAGCAGTATGTCCAACCGGCCTCACAACCAGAGACCACGTGTAACCAGGCCAGCCCAGGACCTCCACATTCGGCTTCTTCACCTGCGGGATCGTCTGAGACCAGCCACCTGGACAGCTGATGAAACTGAGTTTTTCTGTCTGTAATAAAGCCCTTTTGTGGGGAAAAACTCATTCTGATTGGCTGGGCCTAGCTCCCCAGTGGGCGGGCCGGTCTCCCAAATGGGTGGGCCTATGCCCTCCCAAGCCCACCCTTCGCTGGGCCCCTGCCCAGTCATGTGAAATCAATAGATTAGGGCCTAATGAATTTATTTCAATTGACTGATTTCCTTATATAAAATCATTGAAATTGTTGCATAATGCGTTTATGTTTTTGTTCAGTAATAGGTGTGTTGACTGTGATTAAGGCACTGGATTATGAGCTGGCTTGTTCAGTAAATGAACAAATTAAATAGGCAGTGGGATGGTGCATATCCATAGAACAGTGACATAATTGTCTCAATGCTTAATAAATCTGTAATAAATCAATTTAATACACCATCACAAAAATGGTTAGGCAGGTCTTAAGAAACATTATGGTGCGAATGTTTTATTTATTTGAATTTAACAGAATAGCACATTTGGAGTTTACTGTTCCAAAGACCGCACAGCAATATGGAGGCCAATCAGATGTATTTGCAATAGATTAGGCCTACATGCTCTTACACCAAACAAATGTAATGTAAATAATAACAGTAGGCTACAATGTACACTACAGTAAAGCAGTACAATATACAGTTCAGTAAAATAAAAATAAAAACAATAACATGGCCTACCATTGTTGTCAGACTCACAGCACAAGACGACAGGGCTTGGTGTTGAACATTTTAATGATATCATCATAATCCAATGACTCAGTCAGTTCTCTTTCAAAGGAGAGCAGTAAAGAAATTGTTCAGGCGGCCTGTGAGCATGGATGATTGACAGTAGAAAATAGACGTTATACAGTGCAGCTGGTGATAGGCAGAGTGATGATGGCTCGAAGAAGCCTGTTCATGTTCTGAAAAATGTATTTGGGACAGGTGTCAAGCACCTCGATGAGGGATGGATAGGACCGACCCTCTTGTACCTTTCGTTTAAACTGCTGTACAAAAACAGTTAGTTCTGCGTCCTCCACAGAAATTCCATAATGGGTGCTGGGTTGCTGTATCGTTGTCATTTGACCAAATGAGTCTGATCAGGGCAGGCAGGCAGCTGCGGCCTTCATTATCCCGTATGAATCGTTCTGAAAACGACTGTTGAGTTCCATAAATTGTCTGTCCAATATCTCGTTCCATAATGTCTGTAAATCCGAGTTGCTCCTAACGGGGGCTGCTTTTTCCCACTGTAGATGTAACATGCTATTCCCCAAACCTGCAGTTTTCTGTTTCGGGAACTGGTAGCTGATATCCCATTTGTGGATTTCATTTTTGACCATCAAATCATCTGTAAGCTTAATGGTTTTATCGAAATCACCTTTAGAATTGTCTCTGAATGTACTGAAACTGTCTTTAAGGCCTTCGATTAGATCGATGCAATATATGAATATTCGGATATATCCGAACGGATGTAGTATTCGAACACTTGTGAGAGTATTCATTTTTGTGTCTATTTTTAGGCCCCTTTTAACAATGAAAAATCTTAATCTAAATTAAATTGTCCATGTTACATTGTTCCACACAAGGATACACATGACATTTTAAATGCTTAATTTATTAAAACAACAAACTTTAGAATGTAGTGTTTATGTAGCCTATGGCACATTGCGCTACTGATGCTAAAGACGTTGCGTGGCTTTGACATTGTTTACAGTTGCACACTGTAAATGTAGCCTACAGTTCTGAGGGCGCACAAAGTGATTGTTTTATTTTCAAGCTCATTTTCTCTCTCATGGGTTGCAGGTTGCGTTTTACAGTAAAAGGTATTTTACTATCATAGCGCATTTAGCCCGCAGGTCAGCCCTGACAAAGGTATGCTATTTTCCCACATTAAATAGCGATTAGCCTACAGGAGCATACCAACAGAGGGTCCACAAGACCTGACACAAATCAATGCAAATCCCTCACCAGAAAACTTTTTTTGAAATAGAATCAGTTCTCTTTCACTGTTGCTGTTAGCCTAGGCTACTGTTAGCCAAAAGCTACCGGAATAGCACCTTAAAAAGAACTGCGCACTGTCTGCTGTTGTGGTATTTTGCATCATTCTGATAGACTAGAGCAAATGTTTTTTTTTAAAATATACCTCTTTCATTTTGTTTTGACTATCTGGATATCTGAAAAGAATTCAGGATATTATTCCAATAATGAAATAATTTCAAATGTCCATCTCTAACAGTAATCAGCACAGATTTTCAAAAATATCCCTCCTTTCTCTCCCTCTACCCGTTCCCACCTTCCACTATCTCATCTCCCCTCTTTCATCCTCTCCTCTTTACATCCCCCTCCCTTTTCACTCCCCTCTCCTTCATTTCAACCTTATTTTCCTCCTCTCCATCTGCCAGTGAGTTGTGTGACAGTGTAATAGATCAGAGCCTAGTGTCTGTACTCTCTCATTACCTCTCACTGGGCTTTCTCTCACTGGTTCTCTGGGGAGGGGTCAGGGGTCACAGAGTAGTCTGGGGCATGCTGAGGAGATGGCGCAATCACAGGCCACTGACAGTCTTTCATTTGAACATTTCTCTCACTGCTCGACTTTTCTATATTACTACTGTCTTCCCCAGAGGAAACTGGGGGCACAGTCAGATTATTCTACTCTCTGTCTTCTAAAATGTATATTTTTCATCCTTGGAAATAAAGGGTTTAGAATTGTATTATTGTGTTATATTGTTGTTAAATACTTTGCCCCATGTTACATCTACATATGTTATAACAATGTAATAATAACAGTAAGTTTGGAGCACCACCTTTGCATGGAGTATTGTGGTTAAGTCATTGCACAGGATGGTGGATCACAGCGGCAACTACATCCATTGTACCTATCTGTCAAGAGCAGGCAGCTACCCTATTGAGAGCAGGGAAAAAGAGAAATGGTCAGCCTCTTTTTCTGCGATTTTTAATACATTTCTATTATTGCTGAGAGAAATGTCATTTCCGTGGCTAATCTGTTTTTGAAATGGATGGAGAAAATTCACAGAGCAATATACTTTGTGAGTCTTTTTTTAATTGAGGGGTCATGACTGGCTGAATTGAATTTATTTTGGTTCGGGGGAGTCGGCACTAGGCAGTCCCAGTCAGGCAGTGGAGGAAATTGATTTTGCGGCCCTGATTCTCTCCTGCTTGGATTGTGACACGGTGCCCAGGGATGCTAGGCTAGCCAGGTCATGGTAGTCTCCATGGCTTCACTTCTGAGGTCTCCCTGAGTGTCAGAGATAGCTAGTTCTGAAGGGAGAGGGGAGAGAGGGGAAGGAAGAGAGGGGGCAGATTGAGAGAGAGAAAGAGAAAGGGAGAGAGAGGGAACAGAGAGAGAGGGAACAAAGAGAGGGGAGAGAAGAGAAAGGGGAAGGAAGAGAGAGGGGAACAGAGAGAGAAAGAAGGTGGAGGGTGGAAATGGATGTCACATTTTAATGGGTTTATTTAGTGTGGTATTGTAGACTAATCCAGTGTGGCTGCCAGAGGTTGATCCCCTCTCACTACATTCACTTTCAGAAATAAAGGTTTCGATTAGTTCTTAAAGGGGTACAAACGCTTGTCACTGTAGTGGTACCCTGTAAGCTACGTCCTTTGTACCTTTAGTTATGGGCACATAATTGCAGCCTTGCAGTCCGTACCTTAAAAGAGCCAATAGTGTACCTTAGGGGACAAGATAGTACATGTACAAAAGCAAACCGTTGAAAAAGCTACAGATTTGACTTTTTAGGGTGCCACCACAGTGACAAAGCCTTTTGTTCCTTTTAAGTGTAAAAAATGTACCTCTAAAAAGGTTTTTGAATGTGTTGTGGAAAATCACTATACTTTATTAACAATCAAAGTTCTTACAGAGTTTTTGTTGCATCAAGATATGACTTTATTAGAGTTTCAACAAAGCCGATGCCTCTTCTTCTCTCCCTCCATCTTATATAGTCGCCTCCACACACCCTAGCTTTAAATCCCTCCCTCCTCAGTTTCCCGCTCCTTTATTGCTCCGCCCATGCCCTTTGTCTTTGGTGGCAGCTACATTCGACTTTCATTCAGTTCAGAATCAATAGCAATACACTCAATTAATCCCTTATCTTGCAAAAACACTCATGTTTAGTTTAAACTCTGTTCAACCCCGGCTCTCCCGGGCTTGACCTGAAGACCGATTGTTGGACATGACAGGTCCCTAAATCCGTGAAACCTACACAAACCCCCCTACATGATATAATCTATCAAGAAGATAGCCAAGGAGAGACAAAGGTTTAGCCCAAACTCTGTTCATCTCTGGCGCCGAGAGAGACAAAATGCCACAGGCTAGTTCCAGTCTTTGATAAGATAGGACAGCCATGGATTTAAGTAAAAGCGAGCAATTTGACCCTAGGTCAGATTGCCTCTTTACCCCCACACACCCAATTAAATTACCCAATTAAATTCCTGGCCCAGTAACACAAAATTCTAACTCTATGTTCATGATTAACCCAGTTTTATCTCATAGTCCATTAAAAAATACACATCATATCCCTCCTAATGGGATTACTAATCCCATACATTTACAAAAGTATATTATGTTCATGCTATCAATCAGAATCTTTGCATTTAAGGTTATACTCAAAATAAAAATATCACTATTTCTACTCAAAATAATTCCACTATAAGTGTTAGTATCCTAACACATTAAAACGAACGTAGCGTTGTTTTAGCCATATTACCTAGGACATGTTTAAGAATAGTGTCAACATCTTTAACTCACATAACTTCATTCAGATCAATCAGTCAGCTTACAATTCATAATCAAATGAATTACCCAAACCAAATTTAGAATGATAATTCTTAGTTAGTCACTTTGGTTCCATCGTTCAAAGTTAAAACTCTCACCTTGGCACATACTGACACTAACATAATTCTAGCATTAGCTTCCTCATAAAGAGAATTACAGCAGATCAGTATCTCAATGCATTCCTAGTCTAAATTACTATACATTTAGCAGTGTATAATACCTCTTAATCAACATACTACCTCAAATAACAATCCCTTCCTCCATCGGCACTCAATCTTCTGGCGTCTTCATTATGTTCTTCAGATAGCTTCATAATTCATCTTGGATTGCCCATGGCAATGTCCCAATTCCAATGTCACACCTGAGCCGCCCCACCACTACCTCCATTCTGTTTTGTCCATTTTGCCAACCAGTATACCCAAACTATGAGAAATGTTGTATTAGAATAGATCTCTCTTCCTGCTCACTCCACATGGACTCCTGTCACATTCTTGAGAGAAAAGGCAGAAAAGAAAAGGCAATTGATTGCTTTGATTTGATGCTGGTTCTGATTCAGGTCTCCTGGTAGAGGTGATGCTGGCCAGGAACATCTTCAACGCCTTTGTTGCTCCTCTTCAGCCGGGTAGAGGGTTTTTGGTTTTTATTGAGGTTCACACCGTTCTGGACCGAATTATCTCTGCTATGCATTAAGACACCATCCGCAGTAACCTTGAGAAAGGACAAATCATAACAGTTTAGTTGAGTTCATTTCTAATCCAACACATCCCTATAAGCATTGACTATATGACAAATTACTATGTTTCACCACTCATTCTTAATACCAATTTCTAATACTTGATCCTGCTGCCTGATAGATATTTATTTGAGGGGTGTCTGCATTCCAAAGGCTATCTGTATAAATGCCACATAGTTCCACATTCTCCCTTGAATTCTCCCAAATTATATAACCCAAATGTTTTATTGTAACACTCTTATATTTGCTCATAGTCTATTTTGATATTACTCTGGTGTTTCCCTTTTCCTTGTTCCTATTCTAACAATTGCTTACACTTCTCTCCTCATCCTGGTTGATTATAAAATTGGTCATATTTAGGATTTCCTAAATATAACAAACATTCTGCTGGGCAATATGGTCTTTCCGAGTCCCTTAAATGACAGAAGATGTGGTTGAACATAGCACAGTCCTGGCAACTGTGAGGATTTGGAATTACTGTTCATTCTTTTACCGGAGATGTGGTGCATATTAGACTATTTTCTTTATTTAATTTTAATGTACTATATTGTGCTCATTTATACCAACTATTGTTTAACGGCTCCTTCCATTCCCTTTCTTCTGCATTTGGTATGGCTCTAACATGTACAAGGTTTAGTGCACTTTCCCAAGGAATAACTACTTCACCAACACTTCCCCCTGGAAATGTAGCACTAAGTACTACATCAAATAGTTTATCTAAGTCTTGGGCTTCTACCCTTATGTCTATGATCCACCTGTCTTTTTCTTTTATTATCTTACAGTCACAGTTACCCCATGTGATTTCCCCATGTGCTGGTTCCTCACACCAATAACCAGTTTAACCCTTGTACCTTAATAGCGATCCCATTCTGTATTCTAGTTATGGTTCCTGCTTGCGCAGGAATATACATTTGAATCCTGTCTATATCTCTATGTCTTGATATTTTGCTCTTCACTACTGTCAGTATGCTGTTCCCCTTAGTGTAGGGGACCTAATCAAGGGCAGAGAAATCAATGATGAGGATATCTGGTGCGCCTTGGATGTCTGGAATATCTTGGAGGTCTAGGATTTCTTGGAAGTCTTGGAGGTCTTGGAGGTCTTGAAGGTCTGGGATGTCTTGAAGGTCTGGCCCTCCCCCGAGGGGAATCAGCAAGAGCACGTAACTCATCATTAGCATTCCTATTGCTATCCTCCATCTCCTGATTCTCGCCAGCTCCATGTCCTTCATCTCTAGATCGTTGATTTCCTTATGGTACCCTCTTGGCTCTTAACCTTCTTCCGTCACTAGAGTCTCCAGATCAGCCAAAGTCCCTCTCAACCCATCGACATCGGTCTGCGAAGAGTGTCCTTCTACCAGCCTACCCATAGGGAAGCTCGGAGTTACTGCTGCAAAGACACACAAACACAGACAGACACAACAGAAAACAATGCTACCCAATGGCGGGGCCATCTTCCTCTCCTGGGGTTGGAACACTCCTATAGTGGGAAACATGGATCTAAGTATCTGTCTGTGCCACTTTTACCATCATTGAGGTAGCCAACAACACCTGGTACGGGCCCCTCCACATAGGGTCTTTCCAGCTCTTTCTTCTGTAGTCTTTTACCATCACATAGTCTCCAGGGCGCAGAAAATGCTCAGATTCTCCTACTCAGTTAGGCAGTTACCTTCACCCATGGGAAGAAAGTCTTAAGACCATTGTTAGGTTAGGTGAGGCACAGTATGCTACTTATGTCCTCTCCTCTGTCAGGAGAAGCCTTGAGATTATGAAGCACACCTACTTGCAGCTTGTTGCAGTCCACTCGTTTCATAGACAGACCTCCTCTACACCCTGCCTCCTATCACAAAAAAAAAACATTTAACCTAACCCATAACACATTATTACTACTGCTCATATCCTTAATACAACTTGCATATTTCACCACAAAAACATTAAAACCATTACAACCCCTGTAAGCCCAAAAACATTAAAACCATTAAAACCCCTGTAAGCCCCCCAAAAAACAAAAAAACATTAAAACCGTTAAAACCCCTGTAAGTCCAACTTCCCCCCTTTGGACACATGCATCACATCGTGATGCATGTGTTCAAAAAACAAAACAACAACAATATTGCCTGTTAAACCAAAAACAATAACTGAACTTAAAATGACAACCTTTGATAATATCTTAACCTACTTGCATTCCATAACATTATTCAAGGAATATCTCTCCTTCCGGACTAACTCTCTCACTTCATCCTTGTCCTGTTTGGAATGATATATAGGATTAATGCCAAATTATATACTTCTTCAAAATTCCTTATTATAACCAACCCCCAATTCAGCATGCCTCTAGGATTTACAGTGCGGGTGATCAAGTCACACTATAAAGCCAGGAAAGATTGCAGAGGTCATTGAAATCATTCAATGAATTGTTCCATCCAATAGTATAGTCAACCTTACCAACATTCAAAACATCTCATAAAAGTCCTTAGTACAGCTCTTTTCAAAAGAAATCACACTTAGTTACTTATCATTAAGTAAATAAAAGCCCAAAATACATGTTTTCCCCCTTAAGACATACCACTTCTACCCCGTGAAAAGAACCCTAAAAATAAAAAATAAAAATCCTATACAGCTAACATTTCATACTAAGTAGGTTGTTTGTGGTTATTTGAACAGCATATAGTAAAACAATAAACAAACAAAAAATAGCCAGGCCTTATTTCTAGTCTTTCAAAGAAAAGAGAAAATCACTCCCCCCTTTTTCCTGGAAGAAAAAGTACACATTTAGCTTCCATTTTGATACCTCTTAATCAGTCCAAACAATTTAAATTCGAAATGCTTACTCTCTATTGCCACATCTCCTGATCCCCCCTTTCAGACAACCCCCAAGAACATCACTTGTGACTGCTTCCTTCCCCGGTGAATTCCACAATCCAGTGCACATAAAACGAAATAAAATCCCATAAGATTTAAACCCCTAAGCTTTTCCCTAGTCGCACTGCTACCACTCGATCATGCCCAACATGCTTTGTGACGTCGAAAACTCAAATCCCCAAATATGCTATCTCTTGCCTCGTTGGTTGTACTTTCCCACATGCCCTGTGGCCCCCCTTCTAAAAAAATTGTTTACTAATGTGATGATGGTTTCGCCCATTAGTGTCCTCGTCATTTGACGCCCATAACACTTTACTACAATCCACAACACTCAAATTCAACCCCTCCAGCGATTGTTTAAAAGCAACATGATACACCATTTGACTATTTGTAACCCTCATTCGCGCTGTCACCCATACATACTGTCAATTTACATTTCACCTTTCAGAATCCATTATCTTTGACCCTCAGAAGGATTCTTTAACCCCACTGAATGTAATACTTTTCCCTGTCACAAATACAGTCAATTTCTCAGTGTAAGGAATCAGTGATACTTGATCCCAAGTATCTATTAAAATGTTGTTTGAGACGTGGTCTCCTACATCTCCCTCATCATTCACACTGTAGGGGATTTCCATCAATCCCAGAAAAAAGACTCCCAATCAAGACACATCAGACATTATAATGTTTCATTAAGTGGAATATACACCTATAACATAACAAACCCATAACCACTTTCCAGTAATCGAATCATTTCAACCTGCTGTATTGATTTTAGTAAAAATAGAAATTGTTGTGCAATCAATTCAGAACCTACAAAAAGTTAGTCCTGTCCCCTAGTCCAAAATAAATGCTTATCTAGCTACCCTGATTTGGTCCTTCCCATGAGTTCCAAGACTGCTGCCATTCATCTTAGCTGGTGCCATTTCTTAGCCAATTTTCCTGTTGTGGTTGCCTAGGCACCCACGGCTTTGTAGGACAATCCCTTCTCATATGTCCTGATTGATTGCACCCCCAGCAGACACCTGGTCTTCTTGGTCCACCATTCTGGTGTGTTTGATGCTGTGGTTGGTACCATTCATTCTTGGGTCCATTTTCATTATTCTTGTTTTGCCACTCTCCATGGGGATTTCTCCAGGGGATTGTTGTGTGTACACATTCACTACTGGTAAGGCAGGAGCTCTTGGGCCTTGATGCTGAGGCGGTATCTGTTGACCTCGTTGGAGAACAGGTGTAGCTTGTGTTTTATTTTTGTCCTTTCTGGTCAGCTCTTCCAGCTGCAACTGTCCCAGTTTTCTCAGAATATCTCTCCACTGCTTTGCCAATTTCCGTTCATCCCTCCTGTATTTCTCCATTGCGTGGATAATATGGTCGCATAATTCCTTGCGTGATTCTGACGTTAGTCCTTCTGTCTCACTCAGTCCTTGATCAGAGTCAGCATACTGTCTAAGTTCTTCACCTTCCTCATCACTTGTATTCCCCCCATCCTGTTTCCCATCATACACTTGTTCATCTATCCCATCATTTTCCAGTTCCGTTAACATCCCCCTCAGTCTTCCATAACAGTTCATACCTAAATGTGATTGTTCTCCTCTCCTTGGTGTGGAAACCTGCTGCTTCCTTTTTTCTCCTTCTATCTCTACATTCCCTTTTATTGAGACTAAACCTGTGACCTGAGAATACTGCCCCCCTTCTGTGTATGGTGGTGGTGTAGTTAAGCCAGCCTTTTTTGGTCCACTCTCCCTCTCCATTATTATCCTTCTAGCCTTTGCTATGCTGTCCCTCCAACTCTTTCCTTCCTCACAGAATATTTTCAAGATTTCTCTCTTTCTCTTTCCAAAAAACGAGATTATCCCTTGCCTTTCTTTTAATATTCTTCTTATCCTTTGTTCCCTTGTCTCATCTCCCATTAAAATAAGACACTCACTCCCCTGTGCTTTCGAACTATACTCTTATTTTCCTTTGTTCCCTTATCTTATCCCAAACCTATAAAATAGCCTCCCTTTTTTCCTGTCCGTAGGTATTTTCCCAGTTCCCTATTCGTTCTAGGTCGCTAGACCACACATTACTTTCCCCGATCAATATCCTCCTTACTCTACTTTTCAAAAACCCTCCCGTTGTATTAACGTACTCTATTTTCCCCGTATCTGAACTTTTGTATCTGCTTTCCTGTGGTTCTCTTTCTAATCTTCATCTCAGCATTTATTCCCAAACCTTGGCTTTCAACTCTCCCTTTTCCTTGTTTATATCTGGACTGCTAATCCCTATCCTAAATTCTCCTATCTAGATTTCTATTATTAATCTCACTTACAGCTCGATTCGTACTCGCTGGTCTGTCTCTCTTTTACCCGCGAACTAAAACATGGCATTAGTAAAGTCTATTCCCAAACCCCCAATAACTACTAGTATATTTGCATTCATATTACTAAAATACATTACTTTCCTCTGTCTACCCAAACAATTCACCGTTGAAATTCTAACTTCCCTATTAAATTGCTTTCCTTTGTTATCAATTCAAATCACAGCCTCAGCTCTATCGCAATTGCCAGTCTGCTATTCAATTCCTGTAACTATCTTTTATGATTACGCTCTAATTAATAAAACAAATACTTGCTATCGTTGACAAGCATACATTTAATTCACATCCATATTCAATTCACTATTCCAAATTACAACTATATTCTCAGTAGTTTTGAAATTATCAACTTTTCGGCGCAACAGAAAATAACTATCTTTCTCCCCCCCTATTCCTGTTGAATACGGGAGTCGTTCACTTCAAACCCCCCCAAACTCCTAAATCCCAGTCTTACACTCTAATCAGAAAATCTAGATTTTAGTCAGTAATGCAGAACTATGCTTCATTGAAATGACAAGTAAATCCTCCTTTATTCAAATTATAAGGATCTGTAGTTTTAGTATCTGGTACATACCACATTAATCACAAAATAGCTTTGAAGGACACAGATCTCACAAGCTCAACATAAATAACTTAGCAGTCAACGAGTCAAACCTACATTCCTTGATTTGGAAACAGATCTAACAACTTTACTCAAATGAATTATATTTTCCCCTTAATACACAAAAATTCCTTGACCATATCACCTCTGCTTCTGAAATGATAGATAGCTATTATAATGCTTAATTTTATCACTATCACATGATCTATGTACTGTCTCCCACCCCCCACGTACGTCTACGTGTTTGGGCGCGCAAGCCAGCACTTATATATTATTTCACTTTTATTCACCCTCTATTAATCAATTATCCGCAGATAACATTCATCATATTTCAATATTATTCATATCATCCACCGCATTCGTATTTCTAATGATTCCTTATTGCCACAAGTTAATTTTACCACCCCCCCCAGGTATCATTATATCACCAGCTCATTCTCCAAACTTCAGATTTACTCATACCACATTCACATAACGCTACTTCCCAAACACACAATCAATATTCGTATAACCTACAGGAATTTTCTTCTATAAAAGTACCCAAATTTGGAATGTTAACTCTATCAACATTTACTTTTATATTTCCCAAATGTGATGATCCCCTCTAAGCTTGACCGAAATTCAATGTGTTGACGTCATATGATCACCCCTGTACACGTGACCTGTTCCTCCAACAGGATTTCTCTCTCCCCTCCGTTAGTAAATGAATATCCACATACTATTAATTCTCCTCTCCCTAATGCAAGATTGGGCTTTCCCTTTCTCCACCAGCCTTAGAAGCTTCAAACGACCTAAAATAGTCCCTTTCCTTACACTTTCTCCACAAAGAAAAGGCTATTATTTACAGGATTTATTTTTGTTGTCTGATCACCCACACAGATAAGCAGCCACTCGTGCTTAAATGAATCAGACAGAATGAATCACTGAATGACTCACAGCCGCTCAAGCTAACCATTCACCCATACGAGATGAGCAGACCTACTCTATCTAATTATTTCTCTATACTTTGAAGCCCTGGTGGCATTCACAACCATTCACCTACCTGAGATAAACGGCGCGACTTCAAATTTATGGAGTCACCTACAGCGGATTACCTACTTTTTTTTACCCGATTTAGCTGTCTAATTTGTGCATCACCTCAACCAGGATAATGCATACCTACCCGAGCAGTCCTCTAACGATGAACTCCACGTTAGAGCGGTACCGTAGGCCCTCTCAGTCTTATGTACAACTCTTGGCTAGCCACCTGCCCGTTCAGCCCTCTGGAGTGCTAATCCTAGCTCTCCACAGCATTACCACAGGATTTAACTTATTTACACTTATCAACCATAACATTGCATGCATGCTTATTTCTAATTCCAACAAAAACTCTGTTCTTCTGCTAAATTTGGTCCTTAAATTCTGGAGAGAACCCTTCCGTACCCTACCCTCAGATTCAGCTTGATCGAAACACACAGTTTAAGTAAGAACGTCGCTTACCTTTGTTTAAACAGTTGCAACTGATTCTGTGTGATTCGTCAAAACCTCCTCCGATGGCAAAGCACTCAAGGATCTCTATAAACAGATCACGTCGGGGTCACCAATTATGTTGTGGAAAATCACTATACTTTATTAACAATCAAAGTTCTTACAGAGTTTTTGTTGCATCAAGATATGATTTTATTAGAGTTTCAACAAAGCCGATGCCAGTCTGCAGAGTGGCACCCCCTGTTCTTCTCTCCCTCCATCTTATATAGTCGCCTCCACACACCCTAGCTTTAAATCCCTCCCTTCTCAGTTTCCTGCTCTTTTATTGCTCCGCCCACTCCCTTTGTCTATGGTGGCGGCTACATTCGACTTTCATTCAGTTCAGAATCAATAGTAATACACTCAATCAATCCCTTATCTTGCAAAAACACTCATGTTTAGTTTAAACTCTGTTCAACCCCGCTCTCCCGGGCTTGACCTGAAGACTGATTGTTGGACATGACAGGTCCCTAAATCCTTGAAACCTACACAAACCCCCCTACATGCTATAATCTATCAAGGTTTAGCCCAAACTCTGTTCATCTCTGGCGCCGAGAGAGACAAAATGCCACAGGCTAGTTCCAGAGTTTGATAAGATAGGAGAGGCATGGATTTAAGTAAAAGCGAGCAATTTGACCCTAGGTCAGATTGCCTCTTTACCCCCACACACCCAATGAAATTACCCAATGAAATTCCTGGCCCAGTAACACAAAATTCTAACTCTATGTTCATGATTAACCCAGTTTTATCTCATAGTCCATTAAAAAATACACATCAAATGTTGTTTTAACACTGTAGGGTGTAAAGCCTTATTTGCATATTTCCCAAGGTGCCTTTCAAGTGAATTTTAGAGTTAGCAGTACCACCCATGACTGTGTTTGCTAGTGACAGAGACATGGTTGTTGCATTCAGTGGCATTCAGTCCTGTAGCTTTCACCAAATGAGTGCCTAATTAAATATTGTATCATTGAAATTAAACTCTTAATGACAATACATTACATATATCATAAGGCCATACATTGACAGTGTAGTTTTGCCCCCACACAGTGGTCTGAACAATGATGTGTATAAATCCTGGATGACTGACGGGGCGCTGTTTTGAAGCCACCGTGCAACCATTTTGGATATAAATACATTTATTAAAGGGATACTTGGGGATTTGGGGAATTAAGCCTTTTGTCCTACTTACCCAGACTCAGACGAACTCATGGATACCATTTTTATGTCTCTGCTTGCAGTTTAAAGGAAGTTGAGGGTAGCAAGCACATCGTTAGCTTAGTGCAATTGCTGGAAGTCTCCACGAACTACTAGCCAGCTCCTCTCAAAAGCAGGGAAATAGACCTTCTAACTACTCCAAAGCTAGGTGGTTGGTCATTTATAGTCTTACAAAGATATACAGTGAGGGAAAAAAGTATTTCATCCCCTGCTGATTTTGTACGTTTGCCCACTGACAAAGACATGATCAGTCTATAATTTTAATGATAGTTTTATTTGAACAGTGAGAGACAGAATAACAACAAAAAAATCCAGAAAAACGCATGTCAAAAATGTTATAAATTGATTTGCATTTTAATGAGGGAAATAAGTATTTGACCCCTCTGCAAAACATGATTTAGTACTTGGTGGCAAAACCCTTGTTGGCAATCACAGAGGTCAGACGTTTCTTGTAGTTGGCCACAAGGTTTGCACACATCTCAGGAGGGATTTTGTCCCACTCCGCTTTGCAGATCTTCTCCAAGTCATTAAGGTTTCGAGGCTGACGTTTGGCAACTCGAACCTTCAGCTCCCTCCACAGATTTTCTATGGGATTAAGGTCTGGAGACTGGCTAGGCCACACCAGGACCTTAATGTGCTTCTTCTTGAGCCACTCTTTTGTTGCCTTGGCCGTGTGTTTTCGGTCATTGTCATGCTGGAATATCCATCCACAACCCATTTTCAATACCCTGGCTGAGGGAAGGAGGTTCTCACCCAAGAGTTGACGGTACATGGCCCCGTCCATCGTCCCTTTGATGCGGTGTAGTTGTCCTGTCCCCTTTGCAGAAAATCACCCCCAAAGCATAATGTTTCCACCTCCATGCTTGACGGTGGGGATGGTGTTCTTGGGATCATAGGCAGCATTCCTCCTCCTCCAAACACGGCGAGTTGAGTTGATGCCAAAGAGCTCAATTTTGGTCTCATCTGACCACAACACTTTCACCCAGTTCTCCTCTGAATCATTCAGATGTTCATTGGCAAACTTCAGACGGGCCTGTATATGTGCTTTCTTGAGCAGGGGGACCTTGCGGGCGCTGCAGGATTTCAGTCCTTCACGGCGTAGTGTGTTGTTTTCTTGGTGACTATGGTCCCAGCTACCTTGAGATCATTGACAAGATCCTCCTGTGTAGTTCTGGGCTGATTCCTCACCGTTCTCATGATCATTGCAACTCCACGAGGTGAGATCTTGCATGGAGCCCCAGGCCGAGGGAGATTGACAGTTATTTTGTGTTTCTTCCATTTGCGAATAATCGCACCAACTGTTGTCACCTTCTCACCAAGCTGCTTGGCGATTGTCTTGTAGCCCATTCCAGCCTTGTGTAGGTCTACAATCTTGTCCCTGACATCCTTGGAGAGCTCTTTGGTCTTGGCCATGGTGGAGAGTTTGGAATCTGATTGATTGATTGCTTCTGTGGACAGGTGTCTTTTATACAGGTAACAAACTGAGATTAGGAGCACTCCCTTTAAGAGTGTGCTCCTAATCTCAGCTCGTTACCTGTATAAAAGACACCTGGGAGCCAGAAATCTTTCTGATTGAGAGGGGGTCAAATACTTATTTCCCTCATTAAAATGCAAATCAGTTTATAACATTTCTGACATGCGTTTTTCTGGATTTTTTTGTTGTTATTCTGTCTCTCACTGTTCAAATAAACCTACCATTAAAATTATAGACTGATCATTTCTTTGTCAGTGGGCAAATTTACAAAATCAGCAGGGGATCAAATACCTTTTTCCCTCACTGTACATAGTAATTAATATTTAAGAAATTATTTAATTGAAACAAGATTCTATCCACTCTTTCCTGTTATTGCATAGAGTGTCACAAGCTGATGTGGATGCGGTGTTGGAGTCAGGCGCAGGACACAGAAGCTCAGTCAAAAAAGACTTTACTAGTCCACAAATACAATACAAAATAAACGGGCCTCAAACACTGGAGGCGAGCGATTACGCATACAGTGCGTAAAGACACTATCAACATGAGAACAAATATCTTACATCAAAGGACAGGCGGACAATCACACACAACTGCAAACAAAACTAAAGGAAACTTATAGGTGACCTAATCAATACATAACACGAAACAGGTGCACTAACAAGACAAGACCAAACAAACATCGATACATCAAGCGGTAGTAGCTAGTACTCCGGGGACGACGAATGCCGAACCCTGCCCGAGCAAGGAGGAGGAGCAGTCTCAGCGGAATTCGTGACATAGAGATGTATAGAGATCTCTATGCGACAACGTCCCCCACCTTGCAACCAAAATATTTTAGCGGCCCCCCCCACTTTTACAGTTAATTTCCCTCTATTCTACACATTTTTCCATGGGGCTTATAGGAAATGTTGCAGTTTAGAAAATGTTGCAGTTTAAAGCAAGTTTGCTGCAATTCTACACATTTTGCCATGGGGCGGAGAGAAGACGTTGCAATTTTATAACACATTTCATGCAATTCTACACATTTTGCCATGGGGCGGAGATAATTATTACTTTAGATAGCTGGCCGCAAGACTAACTTATCAATCAAAACGATTTTAGCTAGCATGGGCTAATTGAGTGACTGTCAGTAACTGACATAACAAGAGAAAAACTGCGGATGCACAACCAAATTTCGAAATTGCACTTGGTGTATTCTACTATTCTAACTCGTAACAGTAAGCCCAGATTCAGCTCCAAAATTATGATTAAGTGGGACTTGCGAAGTAAAAGTCCTGACTTTAAAACAATACTCCTCTTACATCGTTTAAGCTAGAAACGCCATTCAAACTTTAAAATGTGCAGACTGGTCTGGAGAAGTGTGCTTGCATACAACTTTTTAATATTATTGATACTATTAACATTCTAAAGCTCCCCATTGTGTCATCATCACTTCCAACTTCCATTCACTGTAAATGCAACAATGCAACTTTTGACACAAATCAGATACTTTGTGTAATGAATACTCAGGGAGAAGAAGGAGTAGATTCACGCACA